>NW_026058162.1:0-153998 GCF_023721935.1 Panthera uncia | reverse complement strand
GGATTAACTTCCAGGGAGTGTGTGCGAGTGACTGGCTCAGCCAGTATTGCCTCGCAGTCCTCTCAGGACATTCACCTGCCCTTCTCCAGGCCAAAACCAAAAATCGCACGTGGGTGAGGACCTCCGGAGTCGTCCGCTTCGTGGTTTTCAGGCATTTTATGCTACTAGCAATGGAATCCCCTTTTTCAGATTAAGTATTACGTGGGACCTTGATGCTGAATATAGAACAGATATAGAAGAAGAGCTGCTAGGAGCCCAGGAACCCCCTCGCTGGCTCCAAAACTTCTCTGCCGGGTCCTAGGCAGGCGCCTGAGGGCCTCCAGGTCGACAACCTCCAATCTGGTTCATCCACAGAGACTCAGCTTTGGTCAGCTGGAAAGTCCCTCTAGTTAGGACACTATTCGTATCAGGCAAGAAGTTACGGTATCAGAATGAGGATGACAGAGGGGCTTCTGAGTGGCTCAGTCTGTTAAGTGTCCAACTTCAGCTCAGGTCATAATCTCATGGTTCGTGGGTTCAAGCCCAGCGTGGGGCTGTGCTGACAGCTCAGAGCCTGGAGCCTGCTTCAGATTCTGCGTCTCCCTCTCCCTCTCTCTGCCCCTCCCCTGCTCGTGCTCTGTCTCTCTCTCTCTCTCTCTCTCTCTCTCTCTCTCTCTCTCTCTGTGTCTCAGAAATAAAATAAAAAAAAAAAGAAAGAAAAGAAATGAGGATGAGGGAGAGTAACATCTAAAATGGGACAGGTATGCCATGTGATTTTTATTTGGTAGTCACTTTAAAAGTGCTCTCTTTAGGGGAGCTGGGGAAGTGTGCTTTGTGCCCCGTAGGTGGTTTATTCTGCCTCAGGTCCAGAGCACTAATCAGGAGGAGACCTGGGTTTGGACCGTTATTCTGAGGGAAATGGTCCTTTCTAGAATACTGCTAGCTTTAACATCACCGTTGCCTGTTGAGCTGAGTTCTCCAGATTGTTGAGGAAGCTCTGAACCAGGAATCCTGAAATGCTTCCCCTAATCCTGACAGGGCAGTGACAAACCCCTTCCCTCCTCTAGTCCTTGGGGTCTGCATCTGAAGATGAAGGTACAGGGCTAGCTAGATTAGCGATGCCCATGGTGTTTGGATTTCACACACCAGTAAAAGCTAAAGAAGCAGAGTGGGGAGGGGGACGTGGAAGAGAAACTTCTATTAAAAAAAAAAAACCACTTTGGGGCACCTGGGTGGCTCAGTCAGTTAAGCGTCTGACTTTGGCTTGGGTCATGATTTCACGGTTCATGAGTTCAAGCCCCGTGTCAGGCTCTTTGCTGACAGCTAAGAGCCTGGAACCTGCTTCGGATTCTGTGTCACCCCCCCTTCTCTGCCCCTTTCCTGCTCGCACTCTGTCTCTCTCTCAAAAATAAATAAACAATAAAAAAAATAATAAACCCTTTATTTTGTCATGTTAGGATATTAAAAACAAAACCATTCGGGACACCTGGGTGGCTCATTTGGTTAAACACCCGACTTCGGTTCAGGTCATGATCTCGTCCTACGTGAGTTTGAACCCCTCATCGGACTCTGTGCTGTCAGCACAGAACCTGCTTCAGATCCTCTGTCTCTCTCTCTCTCTCTCTGACCCTCCTCCACTCATGTCCTCTCCCTCTCTCTCTCAAAAATAAATAGACATTAAAGAAAACAGAAATTCATTTTAAAAAAACCATTCTACTATCTATAATTTTACAACAGAAAAACATTTCAACGCCATACAGAGTCTGAAGCATCTTGTCTACAAATTAAGGATAGCTTTTGAAATGAAATACATTTAACTTTAAAGAAAACCTCACTATATTATTCTTGCTTTTCTCATTCTACTTCACCGTGTTAGTTTTCCATTGCTGCTATAACAGATGACCACAGATTTAGTGGTTTACTCCACAGCCATGCATTGGCTCACACAGTCCACGGGCCAGAAGTCCAGGTACTGCATGATTCAGTTGGGTCCTCTGCTCAAGGCTTCACAAGGTCAAAATCAAGGTGTCTCCTGGGCAGGGTTCTTAACTGGAGGCTCGACTGGGGAAGATCCAGTTCCTTTGGATTGCAGGACTGAGGCCCCCATTTTCTTAACATGTGGCCCCGTTCACCTCCAAGCCAACAGGCACACTGAATTTATCCCATGCTTGGAGTCTCTGATTTCACTCCTGCTACCAGCAAATGAGACCTCTGCTTTTTGGGACTCGTGTGATTACATTGACCACCTGGATAATTCTTCAAAGTCAGCTGATAAGAAACCTTAGTTATATCTGCAAAGTCCTTTTTCATGTAACATAACATATTCGTGAGCGTAAGATCAAGGGGCACGGATCGCGGGGGCCAAAATTCCACCTTTCACACCCAGCCTGGTGAGAATGGAGTAGGATAAACATTTGTAAACATTAGAAGATTCTTCCAGTTAAAATACTGGTTGTCAAATATTCTCCTGCTCTTGAGTCGACATTCAGGGTGTGTATTTGTGAGAAGTCAGGACATCATCATTATTACAGAGTCTTGCACAGACAGGGTACCAGGGAAATGTTTGCAGAGCGAACAAGTATTAATAAGTTCATTGTTGCTCATATTGTTTTAATGCAACTTTGATTATAAATCTTGTGGCACTGTATTATCATTGTCACCAGCTACAGATTAGGAAACAAGCTAAAATCATTACAAGAATGTATTAAAATGGGAAATGATTCAGTAAATCATGGTAGAAACAATTAAAACATGAACTGCTCTGTTATATCGGCTGTGTTCCGTGCAGGGTGGGAAGTGTTGCTTTCAATCAAGGAACAAGGACAATTAATAGAGGGCCCCAAGAAGCAATAAGAACTTAATCTTTCTTCTTTCCCTCTCTCCTTCCTTCCCATCTTTCATTTTCTCCTTCTCTCTTTCTTTCTTAGCAAAAAAAAAAAAAAAAAAAAAAAAAAAAAAAAAAAAATTTAATGCAGTCCATTTTTAAATTAAATTTAAATTAAAAAATGGAATTATTTCCCAGATCTCTGCAAGCTGCAATTCTCAGCCTTGCCCAGGGCCTTTTGCCTTTCCCCCACCACCCGTCCCCACACCCTGCCCTCCCCCGGGTGCTTAGGGCCTGCTGGGCCCTACCCCTCCCCTGCACAGCCACTGTGCCCCATGTGACATGGCCTCCCCCTGCTGTCTCACCGCCTCTGCTGGACAGTGGGCTCTCTGAGGCCAGCCACCGCTCACACTCGGGTTTCCAGCCCTGTCAGCACCCGCTGTGGGTCAGAGTCTCTCAAATGAAAAGAGAGCAGTAAATACTGAGCCACTCTGGTCCCACATTATGATCACTTTAGGGGAAGGGAGAGGGAGCAGAAAGGAAGAGGAGGACCCAGAATGGAGAGGAAGACAAAAGTAAGAGGAGGGACGTGGGCATAGAAGGAGAGGAGAGAGAGCAGATACAGGGAGGATGTCAGAGGGCTCCTTCAGGCATGCAACAGATTCTTGCTGTCCCTTACTGAGCTCTGGGGAGATAGCTGTGAAAACAGTGACAAAAATCCTTGCTTTCGGAGGCTTACCTTCTAGTTGGGAGGTCAGTCAATATACAGGCATCAAAAAACAGGATGATTTCAGATAATGTTAGGAACTGCCTTAGGGCAATAAATAAGGTGGCATGTTAGGGAGTGACTGGAGGTGGGGGACATTTTGGATGGGGGACAGCGATGAGGAGGTAACAGCTATACCAAGTCCTAGATGATGAGAAGGAGTGAACCATGCCAAGAAACGAGTGAATATTGTTCCTGGCAGAGAAAACAGCAAGTGCAAAGGCCCAGAGGCAGGAAGGAAATTGCTCTCCGTTTCAGGGAACAGAAAGGAGGCTGATGAGCTGTACTCGATGAGCAAGGGAGAGAGATGGAGGAAAATCAGGTCAGAGTGGGAGGCAAGGCTGAACCTAGTGGCTTCTTGTGTCCATTATGATGGGGGGGTTCACACCCTGGCCCCAAACTTGTAAATAAGACAAAGTAGCTGTTATATAACCAGTTAGCCTAACACTTAGAGCGTTTTCTAGCAGCCCTGTCTAAGAGCCATCTGACTGGTGGAACTTAAGACCCAGACCCTTACAATTCTCTGAAACCGACAAGATGTGCTAGTCTTCGGTGATTTTCTTTTCTGTCCACAACGGTTATCATTTTATTGTCCTGTAGGACATTAACTGGTTTTGTATCTAATTTGGCAATCTTACCTTATTTCTTATTTTTCCATTCGCCATAAAAATCCCTGTCTCTCAAATTTTCTCTTGAGTCCACTTTGCCACGCTGCAGATCCCCTTATTAATGAGTTAAATAAAAGGTTGACATATACCCACTATCAATTTTCGTAAGAATGATGTTTTTAACCTTTTGAGAATTACATTCTGCTAAGAGGTTGGGTTTTAAGTGCACGGAAAGCAGGACAGTCAGAAGGACTGGTTTATGTTTTACAAAGAAGCCTCAGACGGCTGGGTGGTGAGCAGGCTTAGCCGGGCCCCGGGGGAAGCAAGGAGCCCGGCTAGGGGCCAGTGCCTCTGTGCAGGGAAGAGACAAATGACAGAGGTAGAGGTGGAAGTGAGTCCTCACCTACTCCTGACATTTGAGGACATTTGTCCTTGTTCGTTTCCACGCTGGATCCCTGGGATCTGTTTTAGTGGCCAGTTTTCGTCTCTGGTGTGGGAGCTCCTTGGCAGGAGCTGTGTCCAGCTTTTGTGTGACCTAAGCATCCAGCCCTGGACTGGACATAGCAGTGCTTGGCAAGGGTTTGCCGAGCGAATTCTCCTCTTCAGATCCTCCTCCTCCTCCTCTTCCCTTTCTTTTTCCCCTTCTTCCTCCTCCCCTTCTTCCTTCTTTTTTTATTGTGATAAAATATGCATAGCATAAAATTTACCATTTTAACCATTTTTAAGTGTACAGTTCAGTGATTAAGTACTTTCAATTGTCGTGAAACCATCACCACCGTCCGTCTCCAGAATGTTTCCATCATCCCAAACTGAGACTCTGTCCTCTTAAACATGAGCGCCCCCCCTCTTCCCTTCTCCCCCAGCCCCTGGAAGCCACCATTCTGCTTTCTGTCTCCACGAATTTGACTCCTCTAGAGACCTCATCTAAGTGCAGTCCCACGATATCTGTCTTTTTGCATCTGGAGTTTTTTCATTTAGCATGATGTCATCAAGGTTCATCCGTGCTGTGGCATGTGTCAGAATTTCCTTTCTTCTTAAGGCTGAAAAACATTCCGTTGTGTGTGTATAGATCGCGTTTTGTTTATCCCTTCGTCTCTTGATGGATAGGTAGGTTGTTTTCACCTTTTTTGGCTATTGTGAATAATACTGCTGTGAACATGGATGGGCAAATATCTCTTCGAGTCCTGGCTGTCAGTTCATTTGGCTGTCTCCCCAGAAGTGGAATGCTGGATCATATAGTAATCCTGCTTCACTTTTGGGGGAACTGCAGTACTGTTTTCTCTCGCAGATACACCATTGTGCGTTCCCACAAGCAATGAGCCATGGTTGCAACTTCTCCACATCCTCACCGACACTTACTGTTTTGTGCTTTTTTGATAATGGGTGTGGATTTGTCTTCTTTTAAAATATAAATGACCCAGGAAGAGGGAGACTCCAGAGTGAGGCATCTGGGGGCTCTTTCCTCCGTGCGTTCTGCATGGAGATAATGGAGGAGCCAGAGGTCCTGGAGTTGGATCAGGGGGGTGCTTGGGCGGAGGAGAGCCTGGATGTGGGGGGGCCATCATCACACCCACCGAGCTTACAGCGTGGGTTCGGGGCTGGCTGAAGGAGAGGCCGCCCGATGGGGGAGCTGAAACCTAGAAGGTTTCCCGTGAGGAAATTTGTTTGTGTGAATCTGCTGTCGGGCCCCTGTCCCTGGGGAAAGCTGTTTCTAATTCAGGCTTCTCTTTCTGTCTGTTGCTCCCCAGTGTGATAATGCGAAAGGGTTGAAAGCCTTCTACGATGCAATAAAATACGGGCCGAATCACTTGATGGTGTTTGGAGGAGTCTGTCCGTCCGTTACATCCATCATTGCAGAATCTCTCCAAGGCTGGAATCTGGTGCAGGTAAGGTTTGGGTCACTTTTGGTTAGGGGACTGTCTTCGGCATCAGTCTTTTGCAGGAATGGTTCCTTGTGCAACATGGTTTCTAAGTTGCCCCGTTCATGCCTCCCCAACTCTTTCCTGGATGATCACACAGCTTCCTGCTACCCCCACTCCTGGCCCAACCCTCTGGCCTTTCTGGCACGGCCGATGCAGTGGGTCTCTGTGGGGTGGCCCCAACTCCACTGTGTGTTTGGAATCTTTTAGTGACTCCCTAGCCTGACTGTCAGTGCCATCGACATCCAGCCAATTGCCCGCCTAGCGTCATCTCTTGTCCCTGCCGCTCACCCCATGCCTCAGCCCCTCCCGACAACCCACCTTTCCCCAGAGACATCTTGCACCTTCAGACCTCTGAGCCCTGCTCTCACTGTTCCCTGATCAGATGGACTTTTATCTCCTTGCTGCCAAGCCTCCCTCCCCCACTGAAATTCTCTTGTCCACCAAGACTGCCCTTTCCCTCACATAAGCCTTTCCTGGGGCTCCTGACCAGTATTCACTCTTTACACTGGCAAATGTTATACACCATCCAGCCAGTGAGTGTAAGGTCTGATATAGACAAACTCACCAGTGCCAGCTGTTCTTTGGACTAGGAAAGAGAAGAGCATGGAAAGATGTGACCAGTGAGAACGAGTGGGGGCCCACGCATGTGGTTTACTTCTTTGTTTCATCCATCCATCCATCCATTCACCCATCCATTCATCATCCATCCATCCATCCATCCGTCCATCCATCATCCTTCCTTCCATCCACCCTTCCATCCATCATCCATCCATCCATCCTTCTTTCCATCCATCCATTATCCATCCATCATCCTTCCTTCCTTTCTTCCTTCCTTCCTTCCTTCCTTCCTTCCTTCCTTCCATCCATTCACCCTTCCTTCCTTCCTTCCATCCACCCTTCCTTCCATCCATCCATCCATCCATCCATTCTTCCATCATCCACCCTACCATCCATCCAACAAATATAACAGGCAACTTACTATGTGCCTGGAATTTTGGTAGACACTGGGGGATATAGTGCTAACAGGACAGGTAGGGCACCTTCCCTTTCAGAGCTTACATTCTAGGAGGGAGGCAGATAGGCAGTAAGCAGGTAAACAAGTAATAATAATAAGAGCTAACACTTGTGTAATATGTATACTAGGCTTACAACATACCAGACACTCTTCTGAGCACTTGTTTGCGTTAATTCAATCCTTAAAAGTTCTCTGTGCCATAGTCACTATTATCCTCATTTTATAAAGAAGAAAACCTGGGCACACAGAGGTCTAGTAACTTGCTCAGGGACTGTCAGCTCATAGGTAACAGAGTCAGGATTTACACTCAGGCAGTCTGGCCCTTAAGCAAAGACTACAGTAGGAAACAGCCAGGATAGAAATAAGCAGGGTGATGGGACTAGTGGTGACGGCCCCAAGGCAGTTAGGGAGGGCCTCTTGACGGAGGTGACCTTTGGGCTGAGACCTGAAGGGTGAGAAGGAGCTGGTTGGGTGGATGGAATAGGAAATGCAGGTAGCCTGTGCTGAGAAAGAACTTGTCATGTTCAGGGAACAGAGAAGGGGCAGTGGGGCAGGAGCATGGTGAGTGGGGAGCCAGGATGGGAATGAGAAAGCCAGTGGAGCCTGACCACAGCAGGATCTGGTTTCACCGCACTCCTGCTGACTGAGGAGCTCAGTGAGTCTGGCCCTGCTTGCATGGGATGCTGGGGGTAGAGCCCTGACCTCACGGCCCAAAGGGAGGCAGGAGCTGTCTGAGGCTGAGGTATGATGAGGAAGGAGCGAGGTCCCAAGGAAGGCTACCCACTCAGCCCAGGGGCAAGAAAGGCTTCCCAGAAGAGGGATGTGGAGCTGGCCGTGAAGGAAGAGAGGACGCTGGACAGCTGGAGCCGTGAAGGAGAGCATTGCCGGCAGAGGAAACGGGGCACTCAGAAGCAAGAGGTGGGGGAGTGTGTGGGCCTGGGGAGCACTGAGTCATTCGCTGTGGCCTGAGCCGGCCACGTTGAATGTGGGTGGATGCAGCAGGAGATGAGGTCAGAGAAGCAGCTTGGCATGCTATGGTGCAAACCCAACCACGTGCCTGGGACCCAGCACCACTCACCTGGCTTCAGGCCCTGTGGTGCCTGCAAACAGTGAGACCTTGGGTGGGTCACCTTCTCTTGCTTCAGCTTCCTTTCCTGCAGATTGAGGAGCACGCTGTACTCCCTACTCGGCAGGGCCAGGCACTGCCTCTCTGAGCCTCAGCTCCTCGTATAGAAAAGCAGGGGAGGGAGAAGGCCGGTCTCATAGGACTGCTCTGTGGGGTAAATGATCACATTGTGATCAGAACTGTGGCTGGCACATCCTTAGCACTAAGTGTTTCTTGTTTTATCCTTACCCCTGCCCTACCTCCTGCTGCTCCCCGAGTTGACTACCCCAGCTTCTCAGCATCCTGGGTCTTTCTTGCAACACTGTTCCCACCCCCTGAAACGGCCCATTCTTAGACATCCGGCTTGAATGCTGCCTCTTCCAAGAAGCCTTTCCTTACTGCACTCTCTAAAGTCTCCCCTCTAGAAATTCTTTTTCTCACTTCCCTGTGTTTACTTCTAGCTGAGCACATACATGGCCCACCCCCTCCTGCACCTCTGCCTGTCCCTCTCTGAGGGCTTGGCAGAAGTGAGGGCATGTTTAGCTTGGCTTTGAGCTCCTTAAGGAGAGAAACTGGGCCTGGGTTACTCCTGTTTTTCCTGGTGCTTAACACTTCACAGACCTCATTATATGTCTGTTGAATGAACAGAAGCATGGAGGGAGGAAAGCAGAGATGGAGGGATGGAAGAACCTGCAGACGGACACTTTGTTCAAACATGGCAGGCCAAGCTCTCTGGAGAAGCCCCATCCAGAGAGGAATCCAGGGAGCTTCCGGGCCTTTTCACCACCTCACTTGGATCCATTTGCCCTCAGAATTCTCTGAGGAGCTGTAGAAGCAAGCAGGACATTGGGAACTTCTAGCTTGCCAGCCAGAGCTCCCTGGCCCCCGCATGAGCACGACAGGCCTCCAGCTTAGAGAAGTTGACAGGACAGGAGACTGGGTTATGAAATGGAGATTGTACTAGTTATTTCTGCATAACAAATCGCCTCCAAATTCAGTGGCTTAAAACAACAATAATTATTATTTCATTATTTCTGTTGGGTCAGTAATTCAGACCCAGAGAATGGCTTGTGTCTGCGTCATGATGTTTGGGGTCTGCCTGGAAGATTTGGAGACTGGGGTCTAGCATCATCTGAAGGCTTGACTGGGGCTGGAGGATCAGCTCCCAAACTGGCTCCCTCACATGGCTGGCAAGTTGGTGTCTCTCCATGCAGGTCTCTCCATAGAGATCTAGAGTGCCTCCATGGCATGACAACTGGCTTCCCCCAAAGCGACTCATCTAGAGACCAAGGCAGAGGTTGGCAAAGTCTTTCAGGACCTCGCTTCGGAAGGTACACACTGTCATTTATGCCTATTCCACTGCTCACACAAATTAGCTCTTATTTAGTGAGGGAGAGGACTAGGCAAGCTGTAGCGGGAGGCAAAGGTCACCGGGGTCCATCTTGGAAGCTGACTGCTGCAGGAAGGAGTAATTCTCTGAAGAAGGCGGGAGCTCAAGTTGCCCAGAAAAGGAGGCTTAATGCTGAGTCCCTTCTGTGTTTTGAAGAGCTCCTGCTCATCCTTCAAAACCCTGGATAAGTACCTCTTCCTCTATGATGCCCTCCTTGGTTCCTTGCCTTCTGTGGCTCCCATCCCTAGCCCCAAAAGTAAATGAATTGCTCCTTCCTAAATAAAGGCTTCTCTATGAAGGCTGTCTCCCCCAGGCTGGTGCAAAGTGGTTCTTATGCAGAGGGGACAAAGTATCTTACTCATTCTATGTATAAAGCACAGATATATATATAGACATAAATAGGTGTATAGTATATTGTGGTATTAACATTTCATGAGTGGTACAGGATTAGGAAAACATGTACGAGGCTTCCTTGCAGAGTCGTAGTGACAAGAATATTGGGAAACAATGTTCTTCGTCACTTCTATTGCACACGGTATTTTGTCATTAAATGAATTACATCTTGTGGGAAACGGTTTATTCTATATCCAGGTGTTCCCTACTAGAATAGGAGCTTCTTGGGGGGGGGGCAGGGGCCCCCATTTCCTTCATCTCCCGGTTCCCAGGGCCTGCTGCAGGGCCGGGCACCAGCTGGGTCGTCGCTGAGTGCTGACCTGAACTCAATGCGGGGCACAGGCTGCAGAGTCTGAAGCCTCCCACGGCAGCAGTTTTCTCGCCCTGTGGACTTGACTGTGGGGGAGGTGGAGGATGTGGGAGGGAATGCAGGTCCTCAGTCTCTGCCTAAACAGGATCACTGTGCATCGTTGCAGACACGAACGGTCCACCATTGCCCTGGGTTTCTGCCGTCAGATACTGCGCCAGGTCAGGGGCTCCAGCTGCACCCTGACGGGGGCTAGCCCGGGGGCTGGGGACTGGACGGTGCCTGGCAGTTTGGAGAGCTCTGGGGACCTCGGAGGCAGAATCACAGGATGAGCCCAGGAGAGGAGACTTCTCCCAGCCTGTGGAGCCAGCCAAGGGGACTGAAGCAACAAAGACGAGGCTCTTGATAAAGAGTAGCGTTGGGGTTTCCACCTCCCCTCTGCCCCATTTTCAGGGAACCCACACTCTGGGAGCCTCCCAACCCCCTCGTCACTTCTGAGAGGCTGAGCTTGCTTGCAGAGAGGTGGAGGGGCTGGAGGAGTGGGCCTACATTCACTCAAGGGGTTCAGCGAATCCCTTAACTTATTCAAAACTGGGCTCCGAAACAGACTTTCACAAATGGGAAAATGCATGTAATTTGTGTAATTGAAAAGGAGCACTGACTGCCCTTTGGGGGAACAATGCTCGCTGGACAGAGACAGCCTGGAATGTGTAATCAGTTGTTTCTGTTTCCTGGTGCTACAAAAATAGGGATTCGCACGACAGAGGGGTGAAAATTCAGCCTGGTGCCAAAATCGGTTAAATTTAACTTCTGCTTTTTTGCCGGGCTTCTTGATTCATGGTTGCTGCGTCGAGAGACTAATATTGTTTAAGTCATGATGTGAGTCACTCAGCCACCGGGAGCGTCAGCTCCTCCAGCTAGATGCGAGGATCTTATAGTCCTGGCTGTGACATGTAGGCTTTTTCCCTCTCTGGCCTGGTCAGACCCCACCCTTGGGGAGCTCGGAGCTGGGGCCTCACACCGCCAGGGACCTACCAGGGCATAGCCTGGGAGACATCTGGGAAGAGTCGGGGACTGGCCGTTGGAGACGGCATGTTCGGACCGGAGGACACGCAGGAGTCTTCGCCTCCAGAGCCACATGGCTCTTTGAGAGATGTTGCTGGCTGTCTGTGACGTAGGTGGGGAGACGCAGGAGAGATGGCTGAAGTTAGCGGGGAGCAGAGCCCCCGCTCTCTGCAAGCAAGCCCTTGGCGCTGGAGGCGTCCAGCACGGGGCAGGCTGCCTGGCTGTGAAGTAGGGGGTTCCCTGTTGCCCGAGGTTCCCCGGATGTTCCAGTGTCATCCAGTCCTGCTTCTGGGGAGATCTAATATATAGAGGAAGAATAGACCAGGTTGAAGACTCTCAAACTCTATTACAAGAGTCACTTATGGAGGCTGGGGATGTGCTTGTGTTCATACAAATTCCCCAGGCTGCACTCAGCAGGTGCAGGTTAAGGTATTCATCAAATGCCTCAAGGGCTAGAGACCCACTCCTCACCCTCGCTGCCATTTCGGTACCCGCAGCTCAGGTGACTTAGATGCAGTAAGTTCCTGGGGTCCTGCTAGGCCAGGACATCTCTCAGGCTCATCTCCCAGACGCTGGGGCTCTAGGACTGGGACGCCAAGGACTCTGTGGAGTGCTCCCAGTGTGCAGAGCTCAGTTTATGCTGCCCCTGTTGGGGAGAGGGCGTGGAGGAGACAGCAGGGCCCCCAGGACGGAGTCCCCTGCCCCCCCCCAGCTCCTTCATACCCCGCCCCCCCCCCCCCCCACCTCAGACAGGGGCCTCTCCACCCGGCAGGACTGTACTCATTCTTTCTGGTACAGTGTGCTGCCCTTTCCCTGTGAAGACCCCTGTTCCTTGTCCTGTGCCGTCTTACCCACACACCCCGGCCATTGTGTGTCCTGCCCTGTGCCTGTGTCTGGCCTGGCCTGGAGCTGCCTGAGGTCAGGGTCTAGTCTCATTCAGTCTTGCACCCTGGGCTTGGTGCTGACCTGGCTCACGTGCTGAGTGGGACCGGGGGAGTATTTGCCAACAGAAGGCTGGATGGCTGCCTTCTAGGCCTCAATCTTGTCCCTAAGGAAGGGGGCAGATCATCAGAGCCTGCCAGACCCGAAGGGACCCAGAGTGCTTCTCAACCTGCAACCCCTTGGGAAAGAAAAGCAAAGGGAGGCCAAAAAATGGCCTCCAGCTTGGCCTCAGCCCACATCTCCTGTCCTGGACCCAGGTGTTTTTTTTTTTTTTTTTTAACTCGTATATTCCTTTGACATGGTTTTCACACCCCCTCAGAATCCTGTCCTCAGCCGTGTGAAGGGGGCTTGCTTTTGACCCTGCCTTGCACTTTTCTTGAGGAGTTCTGCTGACCTGCCCCCAACCGAGGCAGTCCTTCTGAAAGCATGGGGCTTGGGGATAAGGCGGAAGACTTTGGAGAGGAGCGGAGGATGGGGGCAGGGTCGATGAAACCAGAGATGGAGGCAGGGCCCCGGAAAGGTACAAGAGACGCAGCCAGAGGGGGCTGACATCCTCAGAGAGCGGGACAAAACTCCTTCCTTCTTGGGAGCTAGGTGATAGCTCTGCCTCAGCATGCAGACAGAAATAGTCTCGCTGATGAAAATAAAGCCAGATTCCTGAAGGGATAAAGGGCTGCTCGCAGGAAAACGCAAACACGGTTTCGTCAAGAACCGTATCCCGCAGAGCCTGTCCTTTAAAAGGCAGCGCAGCAGATATTAAATTGTAGATGCGTTTCTCCTGGCACCTTCCCAGCCTCCCCTCGCAGCCATCCTGCGCCGCGGGACTCCCCTCAGGACCTCCCCGGGCAGGAAGTTCTCAGCTCGTGTGATGGGGCTGAATCCACAGAGAACGTCCTGCCAGGGAGCGGAGGGGGCAGGTCATGCAGACGGGCAATGTTGAGTCTGCGATTGTTGCAGGATTGGCAACGACAGCCCGGAACGCTTAGGACTTGATTTCTGCAAAATCTAAATCATGCTTGGTTTTGACATTTAAAAAACCAAATCAGTGAGCCCCACCCCAGTCGAGCCCTTTGCTATTTACTGAATTCCAGCATGGCTCTAAACTGTCGGTCAATGCCATTTGCATCCCAGGAACAGAAATTTTGTCATCGGACTTGATTTTCTCAAGCGATTCTTATTAAAGGGGTGGGTTGCCTGAGAAGTCAAAGGGTTGGTTTGTTTGTTTTTAACTTAGCTGTGGGTTGTGGAATTTGAGGTAGATTCATAGAAAGCGAGAGCGGGGAGGGTCTGGCAAGCATCGGGTCCAGTCTCCCCATTCTGCAGATGGGGAAACAGAGGCCCAAAGTGGGGAGGACCTGGCCAAGTTCTCACAGTAACAGCAAAGCCGTGAGTCCCACGGCTCACCCTCCAGTGCTCTGCAGAATACACTAAAATATGGTCTCATTTCTCTCTCTCAGCCTTGCTTTTACGTAAAATGGGAATAGCAAACTAGCCTTGTATGCCATTTGTGGCAATCATGGAAAGCTTTCCCTTTTAAGTGAAAGCACTTCTATAGACTACAAACAGTAGCCATCATTGCAGTGATGAGGACTCCTCCACCAGAAGCAGATCTCTAATTACAGCTAGCAGAGTTTAAAAATCACCCCGTTTTATATCAACAACAAAGGTGGTTTACTCTGGCACCAAACACCCTGAAACCAAAGTGTCAGGGGCAGGATGGGGGTTCTTCAGCGAGACACGTTGCACACAATGCCCACTTCTCAGCCGCTGTGAGTCAAAATCCACCCAGCTGCAAGTCTGTCCCCCTCTCAGCCCACGTCACGGCGGTCATATCCACACATGGCTGGGTGGCCAGACACTGAACCCGATGAGGACCATTCGGGAGGTGCGGTGTGACTGAGCACAGCTGGAAGCTGCTGCTGTGGCTGCTGTCTAAGAAAGACGACGGAGGCCAAGAATCCAGGCCAGGCTGGAGCCATTTCTTGGCACTGGTCTCCAGAGGGGCCATTTAGCACATTAATAATCTATGAGATGCTTCCACCTTCTGGATCCATAAAAAAAAAAAAAAAGGCGGTGGGAGAGAGGGAGAAGCAATATTAAGGGCACGCACTATGGGTGGGCCTTCCTGGCCGTGTCTCGGGATGCCCGGTGCAGGAAATTCCGGTTCTGAGAGCCGGCCGAATGTCCTCCATGTGGTGAGGAAACGTTGGTAGCTTTCAATTTGGATACAAGTGGGTAGGAGGAAAAACGAGCCCTCGAAAGGGATCTGGGCAGGACCCCATCGATCCTCTGGAGGGAAAGAGGGGGTCTGTTCTCATGCATTTATTCCTTCACTGACTCATGCTTCTATGTATTTATTCATGCCCTAAACTCAACCAGTGCAGTGCCTGCTCTGTGCTCTCCCAGGCGCTCCCAGACCAGCACATATCCCACTGCCCAGCACTGCCACCCCAGGATGGGCAGACATGGCAGAGAGGCAGTTTGGTGAGGTTCTAGAGGTCTAGAACCCAGACGCTCTGGGTAGTCGTCCCCCCGTGTCTCTCTTTGACGGAACTGGTGTGGGCAAATCAGCAACCTCTTGGAGCCTCACTGGACTCATCTGCAGAATGGGCTAAGTCTGCCCTTCTTCTGGGGCTGTTGAGAGCATCAGACAGGACAGGGTTAATGGAGCAGGGTGGATGCACTCTGCAGATTGTAGGCCCTCTACAGACTAAGGTTGATATTACCGTTCCTGGTGCTTCTGCCATCTGAGACGCTGGCCAGGCCCTGGGCTGGGAATTCCTTGAAGATTTATGTCTCCATTTGTGTCCAGATTCAAAGTCGCTTGGATGAAATGAGCTATCACAGACCATGAAGGTGATTCAGAACAGTGAAGTGAAAACAGAGAACTTGCAGGGAAGGCGAAATAAACCCAAAGCAGCTGTAAGAGGTGCACATGCTCTTTTTAGGTGGAGTTTTCACAGAAGCAGAGGCAAAGAAGGGCACGGTCCTGTCGACCAAGTGCCTGGAGGTTCCCAGTCTATTCCTGCCAAGGACCCAACCCATATCCTTCCTGTCCATCTGGTACGAGATTCAATTCAAGGTTCTAACCCCCATTTTTAATGCAAGACCATGGTATCGAAAGTAATATCAGCTCCCAGTGTGTAAGCCCAATGGCCTCATTGTTTATGCGTCTTTCACTGCCTCAACCCCTTTCTGGAAATACTCGGGGTGTAAATAATTCATTCTAAATAAATAAATCACTCACACTCCTTACGGTACAGCTGATGCTGCTGGTCACAGCACAACAGCAGATTACAGTGAGTTGAGTCTGGAATTACAAGTTGAGACCGGAAAGGCCCGGAGAGGGAATGAGAGAAGTAGTTCCCTCCAGGAGGACAAATGTGTGAAATGGTATAATAGCAACCTAAGATGGTTGTCGTGAGGGTAAACACGATAAACGTGGACAGGAAATGGGAAACAGGAGAGTCTCAGGCAAACGGGGACGTGTTGGTCACCCTGCCCAGGCTCCGTCCTACTTCTAGAAGCCTGGGCCTCTGGGCGCTTGATTAGCGCTTCCGGTGATTCTGATGCATAGCAGTGAGTGAGATGAGGTGATGAGCCACCCTCAGGTAGAGGCTCCTAGTGGGTGTGCTCAGAGGGGATTCAGCCACCAGATGAGGGGCTAGATTGTGCAGTTTCCCACATGTACCCACTGGTAGAACTCGTCAGGCGGGGTGGGGTGGGGGCAGGGTACTGGTGTACTAATTAAGAATTAGATCCCCAGGTCCACTGATCATATCCTAGGGAGGAAGCCTGGGAAGCTGATTTTTAACAATCGCCTTGGATAGTTCATATCATCAGGGAACCTGGGGAAACACTGGTCTAGAGATTCTCTAAAGCCACAGAGCAGCAGCAGCACCTGTTAGAAATGCAGAGCCCCAGGCCCCACCCCACACCTACTGACCTTGAGTCTGAATTTTAACAAGATCCTAGATGATTCTTGCTGATTTAAGATGCCTGGGGTCTCTGAAGGCAGATGTGTGAGCTGAGGGGGAAGGGTTTCAAGGGTAGGTGTTCAGACCCTGGAAGGGACTTAAGGGAAATACGTATTCAGCCCCCAAACCTACTTGCAGAATGTCAGGTGTCACCACCTTTGGACTTCCCTGCATCTCAGCATCATGGACCACAAGGACTCTTGCTTGAGCCTCGGTCTGACACGCCAGCCTGGGAGTCCTTTCAGCTCGCAAGGCCCTTGACCCCCTAGTGGCCAGGAGCACACACGGGGGACCTGTGGCTCCCAGTAAGGAGCAGTGGGAAAGACACCGGGTTCGCATGATACCTGGCTTCCCATCCTGGCCCTGCCGTCTCCCAGCTGGGCGGCCTTACACAAACCACTTGCCCTCAGTGGAGCCTGAACACGCTCATCCATAACCGTTCTGCTTTCCTCCAAGGACTGTAGTGACACTTGCGTGGGCCCTGGGACGCTGTGCAGCTGCTGGGCAGGTGCTCTAGGACAAGAGCACGGGGTTGGTGTCAGGCCCGGCCCTGACTGCTCTGTGTTTATCCTGTTTGATAAGGTGGTCTTGTGCCCATTTGTACAGATGAGGAAACAGAGGCCCAGAGGGGCTAATGTGCTCAGTCAACTTGTAATAATGACAATACCTGGTACATTTCTTGGGCTTGGAGTCACATGGGCTGGGGCTCACATCCAGGCCCTGGCACTTACTAGTTGTGACTCTGGGCAGGTCACTTAGCCTCTCCCAGTCTCAGTGCCTCATCTCTGACATGCAGTGGGGTGGCAGGCCCTGGGCTGGTTGTGAGATTAGATAAGACCCTCAGAGTTCCAGGCACTGTGCCTTGTATTCTTCTTCCTTCCCAAGACTAAGGTGGCCTTCTGGTCTACCTTCCAGGAAGAGGTAGGGCCCTGGGACATGGGGTCAGCTCTCTGGGACTAGCTGTGTGGCCTCTATGCATCCACTGTGTTCTCTGGGCCTCCTGCTGCAAAGAGAAAGGGTGGGGCCAGATGATTAAGTCATGTCATTATTCCCTGTAATCCTGTAGCTCAAAGCTATCACCATGTGCCTTAAATCTGTTGTCTTCCCTCTTGTTTCCTGCATGTGACTCCCTCTTGTAGTGGTTCCTGGGTTGGGCCTGGTTCTCCCTCCATTCCTAAGCCACTCAGACATGCATTCTCCACCAGAGTGTTCCAGGTAGAGAACCCATTCTACAGGTGAAGGAGGTAGGCCCAGAGAGATCAAGCAGCCTGTGTCAGGCCACACCATGAGCAGAGGCCAAGGTGCAGGGCCAGCGTTGCTGGTAGGTCCCCCTGTCACCCATTCCCCTCCTGCTTGGGGATAGAGCCAGCTCTCTGCAGCTCTGAGGCCTTTGCCCATGCTGTTCCCACTGTTAGGTGCCTTTCTGGTTCTCTCCTCCCCTGGCTGAGCCCTGTGTATTTCCTGAGATTTAGTTTAAGCGTTACCCCCTCCAGGAAGCCTCCCTAGTCTCCCCCAACCCTGCTCCCCAGCTTTGTGTTTTCTTCATTCATTTCATCTTTGCCCTTTCTTCAGTAGCTTACAATTCTCTGATGAGGTCTCAGTGTTACCCACTGTGAACTCCCCCAAGACAGTCCTTGCCTGTCTGAGTCATGGCTGCACCTCAAGGGCCTCACACAAGACCTGGCACGGAGTAGGTAGTCCTAAATCAAGAATGGGCACACCCAGATGACCTATTACAAACCAATTTATAATACTCCTGGCCTACATTCTCTGGCCTTTGCTATGGGCCAGGCACGGTTCTAACCCTGCGCATAGATTAGTGCATTTACTCCACACACCAACCCACCAACCCTATGATGCTATTATTCTCCTCATTTCACAGGTGAGGAAACTGAGGCACAGAAAGGTTGAGTGTCTTGCCAAGAAATTGCCCAGACTAAGTGGCTCCAGCATCTATGCTGGCAACCACGAGATATAATGCCTGTCAGCAAATCGCATTTAACCCTCGGGCAACACTGTGGGGAAGGAAGAGCAGGGGAGGAAGCTTCCTAGTTAGGCTGTTTTCAGAATGACGAAAACAAGATGCTAAGGTCAAGGAGACTTTCCCCTCTTCCTGTTGAGGCCTCAGGGTGTGGGAGTGGGGTGTCCAGAGGCTCCCTCCAGGCCCCTGGGATCCCTCCCAGCCTTCCCCGGTGATGAGCTTCCTGCCTGTCTGCAGATGACCACCCAGGCTGGCTTGAGCCCCTCAGTGCTGGCCTGTGTTCTCCCTGTAAATCGCTCAGCACGTGTGCTTGTGCACACACACAAACATACACACACACGACTGTTTTTGTTTTTTTTTTAATGTTTGTTTATTCTTGAGAGAGTGAGAGACGAGAGAGAGAGAGGGAGACACAGAATCCAAAGCAGGCTCCAGGCTCTGAGCTGTCAGCACAGAGCCCGACTCAGGGCTTGAACCCACGAACTGTGAGATCGTGACCTGAGCCGAAGTCCGACTCTTAACTGACTGAGCCACTCAGGTGCCCCTACACACACACACCACTTTTAAACCTGTTCCTCACTTGTTGTGTAAAAAAATAAATGGTTCCTTTGAACTCAAAAAGGAGATGACTGGTTGTTGGTGAAAATCAGTAACTATCCTAAGTATTTCAAGCAGATAGTACTTAGGAGCTCTATTCTGGGTGGTTTTATAATGAATGCGTTGGTTTTGTTTTGTTTTGTTTTGTTTTTTAATAGAGCCTAGCCTACATTAGCGTTGAATTATACAGAAGACTTTTGCTTTGGTTCTGTGTACCAAGGAAATTAAATAATTTATTATTTCCATGATACAGAGCTGAAGCCTTATAAAGTGGGAAGCACTCAACCTGAGACAAAGGATCCTGGGTTAGACAATTATTTAGATGTTATGCCCAGATGCGGACAGAAGCATGGTTTTCTCAGATTGGCCCCAGATTCTCACACAAGCTGTGATCTAGCACTGTCCTCGTTACTTGTGAGATAGCATGGTGGCTTTGTGGGAATGACTCCCCCTCTCATCCTGGGTGTCTTCTGAGACTCCAGGCCTGTTGCTGGAATAGTGGGGACGTGGACCCTCGGCGCAGCAAAGCAGCTCTGGCCCACCCCAGCAGCCCCCACGAGCAAGAAGGGATCTTTCCTCAGTTCTCAGGTTGAGACTTCTCTTCTCTTCTCTGAGGAGGCTTTCCACCCAGATCCCTGCCTCCAGTAGACACACATCCGTAACAACTGCCTCTCCCCACACTGCACTGTCGTGCAAGGTTCAGTTTCCTGTTCAGTGTGGAGCTTGCCTGGTGGTTGTCAGTCCCCTCAGTCATCGGGGGGCAGTGTGGGTGGGGAGGGGTGGGGCCATACCTCCCTTGTCACTAGTTGGAACCCCAGAACCCAGCATATGGCCTGGAAGCTAGGAGAACCTCCAGGAATCTTTTGTTTTTGTTTGGTTTGGGGGTTCTCTCTTTCTCAGTCTCTCCTTTTTGTGCAAGTAGCATTATGAATTCATGGATCTTTAAAATATATATTAAATGGACTGTATTCCAATCAGTTGCAGACATTATTTTTTAATGCAGTCAGTGTTTTGGCGGCTCTACTTGTGTTTCTACCTTTCCTCCACATTTTCGTCCATTTTTTTTGGAAAATTTTCAAAGCCTGCAAAAATTAAGAGAAAGCGCAATGAACGTCATATATCCTTTGCGTAGGTACACGAGTTGTTTGTGTGTTGCCATGTTGGTCTTCCTCTCCCCCTCCTTCCCCTGTCCATCTCACCCCTACACCCATTTTTTTGTTGAAGGCCTTGACAATAGTTTGCAGACATAATGACACTTCACCACTAAATATGTCAGTACGAGGCTCTTCTTCTCCTAAGAACAATTGTATTCTTAGTAGTATAATTATCACACCTAAAAATTAATAGCAATATGATATTACCTATATGTGGCCCATGTTCAAATTTCCCCAATTATCCCCAGAATGTCCTTATTGCCATTTATTTGGGGATAGCATGCTGTGTAAACCCTGTCATGTACTTAGCCCCCTTGAATTTGCTACTTCTAATCTCCTACTTATTTTTATTGTTGTTGTTGTTGCTTTCAGGATGTTGACCTTCCTAAAAGGCCCAAGCTAGTTGTTTTATAAAATGTTCCCCAAATCCCAAATCTGGATTTGTTTGATCGTTTCTTCGCAGCTTGATTCAGGTTAAACAATTTTGGCAAGAATCCAAACATGTTCTTCCCAGTGCTTTGAGTCAAGAGGTCCACCTCTGGACTATTCTTGATGACACTAAATTTGATCACTTGGTTAAGATAGCATCTGCTAGATTTATCGTAAAGATATCTTCTCCCCTTAGTAATTATTAGGTAAGATGTGGGGCAAGTCTTGGAGGCCCACAATCTTACCTGATGATGGTCCTTGGGGAGCCACTGTTATATTGGGGCTGCAGAATGGTCCTTTCCTGATTCAACTCCCACCCCCCCCCCCCCACTTCTACACTAATGCTGGCATTCTCCTCTGCAGAAGAGTATTCCCTTTTTTGAGGCTTTCTTCCCCTCCCTCCCCTCTGCCCCCCCTCCTCCTTCTCTCCCTTCCTGCCTCCTCCTCCATTAGTTTGGACACTTAATATTTACCTGCTTTAGATTTGGAATCAGCCCTTTCTCTAAGCATTCCTGATTCTTCCTGCTGGGGAATCATATTTAGGAACCATGATCTGGATGCTAGCTCTGCTCATTGCTACTGGGCTTCACTGCTTCTAGGTTTTTTCCAGTGGACTGAACTAGAAAATATAATTCTTAAGATGTTTTAATCAAAAGCATTTAAGGGGCATCTGGGTGGCTCAGTCGGCTAAGTGTCTGCCTTTTTTATTTTTATTTTTTTTAATGTTTATTTATTTTTGAGAGAGAGAGAGAGAGAGAGAGAGAGAGAGACAGAGCACGAGCAGGGGAGGAACAGAGAGGGGGGAGACACAGAATCTGAAGCAGGCTCCACACTCTGAGCTGTCAGCACAGAGCTCGATGCAGGGCTCGAACTCATGAACCACGAGATCATGACCTGAGCAGAAATCGGAAGCATCTGACTCTTGATTTCAGTTCAGGTCATGATCTCACAGTTCATGGGTTACAGCCCCGCATCAGGCTCTGCACTGACAGCATAGGGCCTGCTTGGGATTCTCTCTCTCTCCATCTCTCTCTGCCCCTTCACCACTTGCTTTCACACACTTTCTCTCTCTCAAGATAAATAAATAAACGTTAAAAAAAAAAGTGTTTAAACTTTAATATGGCTACAAGGAGATAATCACACAAATATAGGACATTTTACAAGTCACCTGGCCTGGATTCTTCAGAAAATTTAATGTTGTGGAAAACAATAAGAACAACAACAGAAAGGCAGGGGAGTGTTCTCAGATGAAGAGAGATGATACAAATATCGCAGCCAAATGAGAGGCACGAATGCTGATTGGATCCTGATTTTTAGCAACGTAAAGGGCATTTGGGGGAAATTGAAGAATCAGTGTGGACTGACCATGGGATGGTACTGAATTGCCCTTTATTCTCGGAAGTGCAATAATGACCCAGTAATGCTACTGGGGAATGTTCTCAGGTGGTGCATTCTGGACTGATAGGAGTCAAGTGTCAAAGTGCTTATAAGTTGATTTCAGACGCATCAAAACCAAAAACGTGTGTGTGTGTGTGTGTGTGTGTGTGTACGTGTGTATATGTGTGTGTGTATGTACATATGCATGTGTATGTGTATATAGAGAGGAAAGCAGATGTGGAAAATGCCAAATGGTGAAGGGTATATGGGGTTCACTATATGTTCTTTCAACCTTTTTGTAGGTCTGAATATTTTAATAATGAAAAGTTGGGAATGTGTGTGGGGGTACCTTGGGGGGGAGATTATATTTCTCCTAGTTGGACAGTGAAGATGCATCTAGAAGTTTCTTTACAGATTTTTCCTTGTGTGATTGTATTAGCAACTCTTATACTCTTAAGTACCTTTGTTTTCAGGCCTTAGGGATTTATTTTTTTTCTTTTTGTTGATTTCTTTTTAAAACATATATAACTTTTAGATGATTGTATAGTCAAAAATATGCAAGGGGCGCCTGGGTGGCTCAGTTGGTTAAGCATCTGACTTCGGCTCAGGTCATGATCTCGAGATCCATGAGTTTGAGCCCCGTGTTGGGCTCTGTGCCGACAGCTCAGAGCCTGGAGCCCACTTCAAGTTCTGTGTCTCCGTCTGTCTCTGCCCCTTCCCTACTCACAATCTGCCTCTCTCTCTCTCTCTCAAAAATTAATAAACATTAAATAAATTAAAAATAATATGCAACAAATAGAGAATTTCTGGACCCAATACAGCTTCCCTCTGTTCTGGTCCCTGCCATTCCTGTAGATAGCCATTTTTATTAGTTTTTTATTTAGTGTTTCTCATTCCAAATATACGTAAGTGTGTGTTTTCATTCCTCTTCCTCTTTAAAAAATTTTTTTAATGTTTATTATTTATTTTTGAGAGAGAGAGAGAGAGAGAGACAAAGACAGAGACAGAGTCAAGCAGGGGAAGGGCAGAGAGAGAGTGGGACACAGAATCCAAAGCAGGCTCCAGGCTCTGAGCTGTCGACACAGAGCCCGACGCGGGGCTTGAACTCACGAAATGGGAAATCGTGACCTGAGCCAAAGTCAGATGCTCAGCCAACTGAGTCACCCAGGCGACCCTCCTCTTCCTCTTTCTTACACCAAAGGGAGCGTACTAGATATGCTATTCTGCACCTTACTTTTTTCCCCTTAATTTTCCCAGAGCTCACTGTTTCATCAGTATATAAAGACATTCCTGATTTTTTATAGCTACAATTGGGGAATGAATTTCTAGAAGTGGGATTTGTGGGCCAAGAGAATGCATCTGTAATTTTTCTAGAAAATAAGTATTTGCTGAATGAATGAGAAAACGAATGAATGAACTTGATTAAGAAGGAGCAGAAAGTAAAAGGCTAATATCCAAATGGAGACTTAAGACGATTAGACTGAATAACTGCCTTGAGAGAGGCTGGTTTGAAACCCCTCTGACGAAGTCTTGGAGTGCTGCAGTTTTCATTCTGTCGCCTAAAGAAAGAATCCCTCCTTGGTTTGTCAATTAAACACAGAACTGCAAGCTGGTGAAATGGTGGAGCTGAAATAAAAAGCCAGCCAGCGTCATCTCCTTATTTTAACAGCGAGGAACCCCAGGCCCAGAAAGAGGAGGGGACCAACGGAAAGGTGGAGAAGAAAGCCCAAATTTAGTTCAGTTCCACCTACTTCAGTAAACAGCATGTGAAATATCTGCTTTGTTATAAAGCACACTTGTTTGCATATTCTACCAGGAGCCAAATGTAAAATTCTACTACCAAGAGATAGTCCATAAAGAGCACAGCGGTTCAGACCCCTGAGCGCTTTCTGTCATAGTGACATCACCTTCAACAGAGCTGTCTCGGTGTAAATGGATTTTGTTTCACATCTTTTGTGTTCTTCTAGAGCATTCAAATGCAGTCATGATGATAAATCGGATCAGGTGGAGGCTTTGACTGGCTGTGTGCGTTCTGGCCGATGATGTGGGTGGTCATGTTTGCTGAGGATAGTCTGAAATTACATAATCATGGCGTTGGTGGCATTCTGTTTTGATTCTGAGCAGACAGCATGGAGCGGCAAATGAGTTTAGCCCAGCCCAGCCATGGGCTCGGGCTGTGAGCGGGGCAAGTCCCTTGTCTTCTCTGGTCCTCGGTGTGTAAAATGAGGAGTTAGACAAGTTCAGGATGGCAGATAAATGAATATCGTTGGTGCCATTACTTCCCGGTCCTGTGCTAACTGCAGGCATGACTAATTGATCACTGCACACTCATCACTGACTTGACCCACTTCTTTTGCAGCCACTGTCAGCCAGCTCATGATGTCACATAGGGTCCCGCCTATTTACCGTCTCTGGCTTGGATGGTTACGTAGGATTACCAGAAAGAATACAGGTGCCCAGTTAAATTTAAATTTCAGACAAAAAAAGAATAAGCTTTAGTACAGGTGTGTCCCCAGTATTGCTAAATATGGCAGCCCTCTTACTTAGGCCATTTCTACTTGTACAGTTAGTTCTCTCTTTTAAATGTAATTAATTTCTTTCAGTCGAGACATCTATCTACCCTCCCTGTGGTACTTCTGGTAGTGCATATTCTCCAGTGCCCAAATAAGAGTCTAACTCATTCTGTATTGTTTAAATTCATATTATGACTTAATGTAATGGAAAGTGGTGTGGAGATTTGAGGAGGAGATTTTAATTTCTGAGGACTATATATTTTTGTAGGACTCCTTAATGAACCTACAATCCAGTGTTTCCCTGATCTCATAGACCCTTGGGTATACCACTTGGATTGTTAACTTATTTCGTATTTTCCCTTAAATACACTCGTCTTTTTATTTACAGACCATGAATGGGAAAATCAGTATCACTTTCTAAGAAGTTGGGGTAAAAGTAAAAAAGAGAAAACATACTTAGTGAGATATAAAATATTAATCTGGGGCTCAACCAAAATTGTTGGGTCTCCCACCAGCAGTATACATAGGCCGCAACACTGACTCGTGCAATCCCCCTGCTGGTTTGGGAATCACCTCCATGACCTTGATAGATATGTGATTCTTGAGCATCTCCTTGAATACCTCCAGCGATGGAGAACTCAGTACTTTGCAAGATTTCGATTCATTCTTGAATATCTCATTATTAAATGTTTCTTCTTAAATATTGATCCATATCAGCCTCCCCAAAACAGTCATCTATTGATCCTCATTTTCTCTCTGGGACCCCACACACGAAGCTTGCTCCCTTTGCCTTCATTCATACATTCATTTATTCAGCAAATATTTGAATGCTTCTTATCCAACAACTTGAGTGACTATTATCTTACAGTAGCATTGGGGAACTAAGGATGTACTTACAATATAGTGTGATAAGGTCTGATGGGGGTAGGGTGGAGGAGGTCCAGCTGGCCTAGCCTGGGAGCATCTGTGTGTGTATGTGGGAAAGCTTTTTCATAGGGGAGTGAGAGAGGCCTGATATGATTTGGGAAGTAGAGGGCTGGTGTGAGAGGGAGAGAAAGGAGGCTGAAACAGTAGAAAAGGTGAAGGGTGACCAGACCAGGTAGGTTTTGTAACCCTTGCCTTCCATCAGCACAGGGATTTATTTCCTATAAAACATTTTCACATCCAAGTTCTCATTTATTTTTTACGAGCCTTTGGAGAGTTAGTCAGGACAGGACTTAGTCTCTCCATTTCACAGGTAAGAAAACTGAGACCTAACGTTGCTGGTAGACTTGCAGCTGGTATATGGAGAAGCTGGGTCTTTATGTCCCATGGCCATGTGTCTGTGCTCATTTCCTGTGTCCCAGCTCCAGCCCCGCTGGTCCAGAATGACTTCCTCTACCCTTTCGAGGAAGACTCCACATTCTTGGAAAGCACCTTTGAATATTTTATCTTGATTCGATTTAATTAATTTTCCCCGGACTGACCATGAAGCGAATCTCAGAGGTCTGGAGTCCAGAATTCTGCCACTCCCTTCCTTGGTTATGGGAGGAGGCATTGGCTTACAAGGGCGAACTGAACCAAAGATGACCCCTTCTTTTGGAGGCCTGATGTCCCTGAGATCCAGCCTTCCCACAGCAAGAGGAAAAACCAGTGCTGGGAGAACTGAGGGATAACAGGGAAGGCTCCCTGGAGGAGGTGGCTATGAGTAGGCCTGGACAGATGATTAGGAGCTGGCCCTGAAGAGATGGGAGGATCCAGCAGACAGAAATACTGCATGCTCTTTCACTGCAAGCATTGAGGTGGGCCCCAGCACACCTTTCTCCCCCTATAGATATGATGTCAACCTATCGACTAATTAGAGGTGCTAAATTGACATGAGGAGACATGATTTTTGCAGTGTGGTAATTAAAAGGCAGTTGGCTTCACAGCTGTGATCACACGAGAGCACTTCTTACCCATAAAGACATCAACTGAAAGCAAAGTGCAAAGGAGCTGAGGAAGCCGAAGAGGATTCTAATGTAATTTGCTAATTTCCTACATTTGTCACCTGTACAGCTGCAAAGGGAAAATGGAACATTTTACCAGAAGTTTAAGAGAAAATTAAAGACATACATTCTAATTGTACACAATTAGACAAGCAATATAATCATTATTATTTTTTTAAATTAACAAGCCATTTTACATTCACTAGATTAGGATTTAGAAGGCCTGATTTAGAATTATGTCTCTGTCTGGTAGCAGCCACATCATGGCGAGTGAACCCATTCATTCACCGAGGCATCTCATCTGTCAAATGGGTATACCCCTCTCCCTGCTGCCTTCCTCGGGGTTGAGGTATCACTGAGGGAGAAGCTTTGTAAGTTAAAAGGCCTTTCATAAGGATAAGACACAGCATGTAACCCTCGTAATGTCTAAGTCTGGAAGTTGTGACCTGACATTAGCCATCATTCACTGGGTGCCTATACTACTCTGATCCTGAGACGGGAGTGGGATGGGGTATGTCACCCTGGATTACAGAGAAGGAGACAGATCCCACAAGGTGAAGGAGTGCTCCCAAAATTGAACAGTGAGTAGCAGACCTGGAGCTTGGACCCGACCCATCGAAACTGAAACCCTGAATTCCTACCCTTATGGACCATACTACTTTCTCAGCACTGGCTTGGTTTTGCCTTTTCTCTGTTTTACTCCCACGTCTGACTTAAAAAAGAAAGAAAGTGGGGCGCCTGGGTGGCTCGGTCGGTTAAGCATCCGACTTCAGCTCAGGTCATGATCTCAGGGTCAGTGAGTTCGAGCCCCGCATCAGGCTCTGGGCTGACAGCTCAGAGCCTGGAGCCTGTTTCAGATTCTGTGTCTCCCTCTCTTTCTGCCCCTCCCCCGTTCATGCTCTGTCTCTCTCTGTCTCAAAAATAAATAAACGTTAAAAAAAAAAAAGAAAGAAAGAAGGATTTGAGGAAGTAATATTTGTTTTCCTATCTTCTTTGCATCAAATAATGCTAGAAATGCTGAGGTGGGGAATGAAGGAGTAAAAATTACTGGACCCCATAACAAAAGCGAAAAAGTAAATTACTTTGTAATTTAATATTTACAAATAAATAAAAGCTATTTCTTAAACTGGGTGATGGGCAGTTGGATATTGGTTTTGTTATTACTCCTTAAGCCGAACATGTATATTTCATACACTTATACAGTTATATGTAGTTTATATTTCATGATAAAAGTTTAAAAAGAAAAATATGAAGAATTTTCTGTTAAATAAAAAGCCAAATATATGTATGAGTTCTGTTTCACATAATTGAATTGGGCCACCTTAGGGAAATCAAAAGCATTATAAGCCAGTGATTCGGTATTATTGTTGTTTCTTTTAAGCAAATCTTATTGTTTCTTCTCCTTTCTTTTAAATTGCCCTAGTTGTTTTCTCCCCTTGTACCGGGTGCCTCCCTAGGAAGCAGCCTTGAATATTGGAAGAGAGAGCTGCCAAAAAGGAAAGTCCCAAGTTCAAGCCTTAGCCTTGCCACTTGCTAACGTGTGAATTCAAGCCACTCACTCAACCTCTCTGAGGTCCGGTTTCCTTATTTATAAAACGAGAGTAATACTGTCTACTCTACCAATATGGTGGGGTTTTGTGAAGATGAAAATTAAACTAAAGAAGTAAATGTGTTTTGGAAATTGTTAATTATAGAAGCATAGCAGTCTGCGGAATGAGCAAAGACTCGTCAGTCTCCCTGCTCTGCCTGTTGCTTGCTGGGTGACGAAGTGCCAGCGACTTAACCTCTCTGAGCCTCAGTCTCCTCATCTGAAAAATGCAGATCACAATAGTGTCTCCCTCATAGTATTATTTTGCCCATTAAATGAGACAGTGAATGCTGAGCCCTGAGTGTGATGTTTGCCCCACAGCAGGTGCTCATCATACAACTTCAAGGAGTCAAAATACCTGAGCTGGAATCCCAGCTTTGCCCCTTATGTGGTCTCAGGCATGTCACTGTACCTCCCTGAGCCTCAGTTGCTCCATGAAGAACGAAGACAATGATGCCTCCTCTACCTCCCTCACGAATTGTTTTGAGCCCCTCCCCGCCAAGAATATGGCATGGAAGTGAGTGGTGAGAGCCAGGCTGCTGTGCACCTCTGAGTGATTAGAAACTAGCACTCATCAACAAAAGGAGAGATGATTGTTCCCCAAGTGGTTCCGGCCCGGGATGTCTGCCTAAAGAGGCCTCCAACCTTAAGGCAGGTCTCCGCACGACACCCCAGCAAGCCTTCTGGGGGACTGGGGCTTCACGAACCCACCCCGATGCCAGGCATTCCTTTCCCCTCGTTAACTTGGGAAATGCTTTGCAACCGCTCCGCATCACATTAATCTCACGGGCATCCGTGGAGAGGCACTTTGTGTCCAGTCTTTCGCCAGGGCTTGGGGTGCAGCGGCGACCTGGCGCAGACCTAAAGCAGGCCGGAGTTCCCAACGCACCCAGCCCAGTGCCTTTGTATACATCCTGGCACTGGCCACAAACAGGGTTTTGTCAGAAGCTTCCTGAGAAAGTTGCATTCCATTCATCTCGGCTGAAAGGGACCCGAGATGACAAATACTTCCCTCATTTAATTACAGAAACAGTCAGCAAACCCATGGAAAGAGATTAAACCAAGCAGAGAAAAGAGCAAGCCTCCATCCTATTCTGCCCCCCTTGCTTCTGGCCCCAGTTTCTCACCTAGGATTTAGCAAGGAGGGCCGCTCTTAGATGTACTCTCCACCTGAAAAGTGCCGAATCTCTGCAGGAAAGTTAAAGTCAGAGACCCCAAACCAGGGAAAGAATGAATTGCATTTAGGCAAGTATCCATCAGTGGCTCGGAATTTAATAAAGATCCTGAAGTTGGGAGGTATGTTTACATTTTTCATCTGGGCTTACATCTGCAGAGAAGTGAGACGCAAAGGCAATTATCTGAATAAATCAGATCAAATGAAATGCATACCCGCATGAAGTGAACAAACTTTTTCATCATTTTCCTCAATTGGAGGAAATTCTTGGGGAGAAAAGCAGAATTGTGTGGTCGCAAGGAACCTTTGAAATCCTTTGTCCATCATTTTCAGAGGCGAGGAAAACAGACACCTAGAAGAAATGATGCCCTTGTTCTCACAGTCCTAGAGACAGGGTTGAGCCTGGTTTTCCCAGGTCCCTAAAGTGGCCTTGTAGTGGCCTCAGCTTAATGTTGAAGTGACTTGTGGTTCAATGTGCACACCCTAAACTCGCAAAATACTGCGTGCCAGGAGAGAGATGCTGAGGACTCTCTCCCCTTCCTACTCTGCTGGGTAAGGTGTGCCCCCAGAACAGAAACTTTCTATGTGTGAGAGACTGGAAACCTTGCCCCCTCTGCTACTGGGTCTCAGAAGAAGGAGCAAGCCTTCAGGTTTGGATCATTGCCTCATCTCACCTGGAACTGGAAGTTCAGAGCCGGTTG
This sequence comes from Panthera uncia, assembly GCF_023721935.1. Classification (NCBI taxonomy): domain Eukaryota; kingdom Metazoa; phylum Chordata; class Mammalia; order Carnivora; family Felidae; genus Panthera; species Panthera uncia. The sequence continues at coordinate 124,224 of NW_026058162.1, read as the reverse complement.
AAGAAAGAGAACCAGACGTGAACTTAAAAGACCAGCTTCACAGTTCCTGTATTGACCTTGCACAACTGTATCACCTTTCTCTTTCCTTGGTTTCTCCGGCTGTAAGATGGATGGTGATTCCTACCTCAAAGAACCAAGGGGCTGTAAGACTAACTGACATCCTAGATGTTTGGCAGCCTCGATGATTCTAAAATAGATGGAGCTAGATTAATAAAATCCCACTAAGCTTTGCCTCCCAGCACTCCGGACACTACCTCGTAAAATAACAATTGTTCTGAAAAATAATGGACTTTTCCCTCTCTCTCCCACAATCTGTGTTAGAGACCCAGGGCTTTGCCAGTCAGAAAATTGGACAGCTACACCTCTACTCACAGTTGCTGATCTTTGAAGCAGCCAAGATGCTTTCTTCTCTTCATTTTTATCTATCTTTGTAAATTCAAACAAAGCTATAAATTGCTAGGAAAAGCTGGATAAGGAGAAGACAGGAGGGCATTAGGAATGCACTGCATACTGGGAAGCAGAAACCTCCCAAGTACAGTTTTATGGGCAAGACAGAAAAACCCTGGCAACTGTGCATGATGGAAATTTAATGTACTGTGTTGATCCAGAGTATCTGAAAATTAGGCACTGAGGGCAAAGCTGTCACCTCATTAATGTAGAACAGCAAAAAGTGAGAGCCTCTTGGACACCTAAGACTGTGCTCGAATACTCCTTTTTCAGTTTTCTGGGTAAAATATTCAATTATAATGTAAAAAGACAGAAAACAGGGCCAAGGGCAATCCACATATTATGTTATTTGATAAGCCATGTCTGAAAAGACCTGCCTTGCTTTTGACAATGAGACACTAGAAACACCTAACATCCAGCCTTTGAAAAAATATTGCAAAAATAATCAAAGTTGCATAATACCCAGAAAAAGCAGAGGAAGAGTCCATCTCTGAAAATGTTCTATTGTAGGATAAAGAAAAAAAACTTCCAAAACATACTTGGCATCCTCAATCATATGCAGAAAAAACATGGTCTCCATGAATTAGCCTGAGAGAAGATGTCGGGGTGTGATCATACAAAATTCTTGGAAAATGGAAGCTCTCAGTAACAAAATAAAAATATATTAGAGACAGTAAAGCTTAAAAGTGAGGCTGTTGAAAAGCATATCAACAAACTTGGAGAACAAAGAAGCTGAATGGCTGAATTGTTTATGTACCACATTGTAGTCAAAGGTCTGCAGAGTCAAATAATAATGATGTGCCACCATATCCCAGAAAGATTAGCAAGGAAAGATTGTAGGAAAGCAATAAGATGCTCTTGTGAGATACAGAAGACAAGGACCAGGAGATTATATACTTATTGTATAAACTACATTTAGAGTATATGTAGATTTTTTTTTCTGAGTTGAAAGACCTGAGTGTATAGATTGAAGGATTCCCTGTGTTTCAGATAAAATCAAGAGTGCCCACACCAAGATCAATCTTGGCAAATATTTTGAATTCTAGGAATAAAGAACAAACATTCTTCAGGGATCCAGGCAGAGGATACCAGATGGCTACAAAGGAACAAGAGTCAAACTAGCCCCAGATTTCTCATCTGTATCACTTTGTAGTTTCAAGGGGGAGAAGTGTAGCCCAAGAATTTTATACCCAGCTAAATTCTACCATGTGTGTGTCAAGGCAACTGAGGGTCATCCTCAGCAAGTTTTCAACTACTTGCCCTTCTTCATAATATTAAAAGATACTCCAGCAGGTTGAGACAAGAAGCAAGATTAACATATCCAGAATGGAGAAGAGTAGACATGTAGTCTAAATACCAAAGAGAACATGAGGAAACAAATAGGAAGCATACAAAAAAAGAGTAAGACTGCCAACAGGATGGTAAGTGCAAGGTCAAGAACTTATTACAGCAATAAGCATATATGTTTTTAAATCCATGTGCTCTTTTCAAGAAATATACTTTCAAATAATCTTAACAGAATGCAAATAAAAGGAGGATCAGATCTGTGGCAGGCAAATGCAAGCAGAAATTAAGTAAGGGTTTCAATATTAATATTATGCATGATATGATATAAGTCAAAAAGTAATAAAGTGACAGAAAGGTTTGTTTTACCTAGACAAATATTTTAATTCTTAGTTCATGTAATGATGATTAAGTGCCTGTGTTTGGACTAGACAAGGATATACATTGCTGAAAAATAAAGATATAATTGTAATAAACTTTTATGCTGAGAACAACATAAAATCAAAGTATATAAAGCAAAAACTGTTGAAATACATAGGGAAATTGTCAGAGACGATAGAGAAAAATGTAGTAAGTCTTCTAATCTTTGACAGATCGAGTAAACAGAAATACAAAGCATGTGATAATAAGATACTTTTGTTGATTATATCTGTTATGCATAAGAAGTCTGACAAAGACTTTTATAGCTTACAAATTGAGACTGCATTCTCTTTTCCAGCCACCATGGAACTTTTAGAAAAATTGATTGTAGAATAGGCCACAAAGAAAATCTCAATAAATTCCAAAAGCAGACACTAAATATGCCGGATTCTCAAAACAATGCAACAAAACTATAAATGAGAACAAAACTATAAAATCAATTTGAAAGTACTCTCCAAAATAAATCCTTGGTTAGGGATTAGCTCAGAGCCTCAATCATCACAGTCTGTTTAGAAATGAACTTGGTTGTGGGGTGCCTGGGTGGCTCAGTCAGTTAAGCCTCTGACTCTCGGTTTCAGCTCAAGTCATGATCTCATGGTTCATGAGATGGAGCCCCGAGTTGGGTGGCACAGAGCCTGTTTGGGATTCTCTCTCTCTCTTCCTCTCTCTCTGCCCTTCCCCCCTAAAAAAAAAAAAAAAAACTAAAAAAAAAAAAAAAAAAAGAAAGAAATGAAATGAAATGAACTTGGCTGTGAAAAATAAGGCAGGAGAGCCCAGAAAGGTTTGGCATTCCAGTTAGGGCCATAAGAGTGACTATGCCTGGAAGGAAGGCCTAGCCTAGCAAGTACATAGGATGCAAGGGGAGAAAGAGGGCTGGTATTGGAGTCCTGTAGATCTGGATTGGAGTCCTGCTCCTACCTCTTCCTGGCTATGGTGAGTATGTCAACATCTCCCCATTTTTTTAGGTTTTAGCCTACTTATTCAACACTAGGGATGTTGAGCTATGTTCATGGTTCTCAACCCTCCCTGGGCATCATAATCACCTGTGAATAATTTTAATAATATTGATGCCTAGGCTCTAGGTCCAGAGATTCTGATGCATCTGGTTTGCCATGGGACCAAGGCATCATATTTTTTTTTTTAATCCCCCTAAGCGATTCCAATGTACAGCCAATAACACAATTCCAATAACACAATAAAAATATATTGAGAACCCCAGAGCTAGATGACTTCTCAGGTTCCTGCAATTCTGAAATTCAGCAGCGCTACTAGGCATGTGCAGACTTTGCCCATAGAAGAAAGTTTTAGGGGGCTAAAGCCAGAGGAACGGTGATGCAGAGCAATCCAATCAAAGTGTGCATTATCTCAAATGGGGCAGAAAATGCCAGTGCCAGTTAATATTTTGCACCCAACATGATTTAGTCCGGGGGCATCTATTGTACTCCAAGCCCATTGTAAACACAATGGGCCATTTATTCACTGAACAGTAACCACTGTAATTACCTACAGGGCAAACATACGAGGTTGTTCAAGCAACAATTAATTGTGGACCTGGAATTGATGGGACAATAGTGATAAAGTATCAACCAGAGTGTGATTCAGAAATCACATCAGAAAACCAATATTTCCCAAATTGTGTTAGATAAGCATTTTGGGGGAGGTGATGGCACATATACCACCCCAGGTCCTGAAAGAGTTACTCCCGGATTTTTCTGATAGCTCCTTCTTACACTGGTGACTGTAGGAGGCTTGAAGTGTTGTTTTAATGTTGAAGGAAAAATCACAGACCCTGTGTTTGAGGAGACGATAGAGAACATCTATTTCTGGTGCTCACCCTGGGACCCAAATGTCACCAGCAGGCAGGGGTGCTGCCCTTGTTTGGGTTGTGGGATCCTCTCTGTGAATCTGATAGCAGCCATGGATCCTCTTTTCCGTGAGGAAAAACGTGCATGTCAGTAATGCACAAATGACCACACAAGCCTTTTCATAGAGTTTTTGGGGAGCTCACAGATGCCTTGGAACCCCTCTGTATTCTCATTAGGTCGTAGTCCAGCCCCCGTGTGCATACCTCCGGACACAGGGATCTCATTTCTTCCATTGCTGGGCAACTCTGAATGGAAGCCTTCCTCAGTTTGTCCAGTGGAGATCTTCCCCTCTGTATGTTCTCCTTATTTGTTCTTTTTTTATTTTTATTTTTATTTTTTTTTTAATTTTTTTTTTCAACGTTTTTTATTTATTTTTGGGACAGAGAGAGAGACAGAGCATGAACGGGGGAGGGGCAGAGAGAGAGGGAGACACAGAATCGGAAACAGGCTCCAGGCTCCGAGCCATCAGCCCAGAGCCTGACGCGGGGCTCGAACTCACGGACCGCGAGATCGTGACCTGGCTGAAGTCGGACGCTTAACCGACTGCGCCACCCAGGCGCCCCTCTCCTTATTTGTTCTTATTCTACCCAGAACTTTTTAAAACTGTCATTCTACACTTGACTTTTACCAGTCTTGGGATGATGTCCCTACACGTACCCTCTAGCTCTAGGGGACAGATGATGGGATATTTTATGTTCATCTCCAACAGATGGGATGTGTTGAGGTTGCTGGCTGGACACAAGAGATGCAGGGGTCCTAGGTAGTGGCTGTCTACCCTCTGAGCCAGACCAGGAAAGGACAAAGTCTCCCTTGCACCACTCTGCAAAGGTCTGGCAGGGAGGGGAGAAGGAGTGCTTCCTCAGATAACAGGAGAGACAATAAAAGCACCTTCAGCTGGGGCCTGAGGGCACCGGATGTTATTTCTCTGGATGCTGAAATTGACTCTGGGATGGATTAGGTCTAGAGCTGCTGCGAGGATGGCAAGGGCTCAGGGAGAAAGCAGGTGGTGGCAGGTGAGCTTGCCTTGGTTATGCCTTCTCTGGGCAAAGGATTTACATGAGACGAAAGAAGGAAGAAGAAGGAAGGGAAGGAGGCTGGTAGGAAGGAAGAGAGGAACAGAGATGGAATGGGGGTGTGGTGTGGTGTGGTGAACGACAGACTAAAAGAAACCATGGAAGAATTATTTAATAATCTCGGTGAGGGAAAGGCCTTTCTAAATATGACACAAAACCTGAGGACACTAAAGAGAAAAAATTGATAAATTCAACCACATTTTTTAAAAAAAGTCTCTATGTCAGAAGACACTGTAAGAAACATAAAAAGAAAAAGTTCAAACTAGGGGGACATTAGCAACTTCTGTTGCAAAGGGCTAGTTTCATTAATGTAAAAGATCACTTATGCCAACTGATAAGAAAAAGACTAGAAATCAAATTGGAAAACAGGTAAAGGATGTGAATGGTTTCCAGAAACAAACTGCAAATTGCTCTTGAGCATAGGAAAAGGTACTCAACCTCGCCTCTAATAAGGTAAATGCAAATTAGACAAGCAAGAAGAAACCATGTTTCCACCTTCACACAGCAAAGATCAAAAAGTGTGATAAGTGCCTTCTGTGGGTGAAGCCAGGAGGAAAGGGAGAACAGAGATCAGAGGAAATGCTATGGAGGAGGTGACATTTAAGCTGGGCCTTGGAGGACAGATAATTAAAATCCAATTTAGCAACTTACTGGCACTTAAAAGAAAGAGAAGGAATAATAAAGGGGAAGATAGATTTGACTACTGAGTGTAAGTTAAAACACACACACACACACACACACACACACACACACAATGAAAAGCAAACAAACCGGGATATTTGTAGCCACTGCAATAGTCTGAGTTTGGATGCTGTACATATAAAAAAAGTCTTCATTAAATTCAGTAAGAAAAGCATTAGAATACCACTCAAAAATAAGCAAAGGATATGACAAAGTCACTCCTAAAATAGATCATACTACTGGTTAACGATCCCATGGAAATGGTCTCAACATTATGCATAACCCATGAATGCAATATGATTCATTTTTTTTTAGTGATAGATCATTATAAGATTATATAGAGGAATGTTTTATTTCTCTCTGTTGCGATGACTGTGGTGAACTAGGCCCTCTAATTATACCTGGCTAGTGGGTGTGTAAATTGATACAATGGGGGGGGGGGATAAGTATTAAATCTTTAAAAGCTCATATCTTTTATCTGGGAAATTTTATATCACAGACTCTATGCAATAGAAATAGCCTAAAATGTGGAGAAAAGATGCTCTGCACAAAGATGCTTGTAGACTAATATGACAATAATGACAAATTACGAATGGTCTAAATGCCCCCAAAATTAGAGAGTATTCAGTAAATCATAATGTGTTCATATGCTGGAATATTATGCAGCCATTAAAATGTTTGCAAGGAGGTTTTGTTTTGTTTTTTAAACAGGATGGTTTCGATGCTTGTAGGATAATGTTAAGGAGTGGGGAGGAGTTCAATTGTGTATGTAGAATGATCTCAAGAATCTCTTTTTTAAAAAATCACTGTGCATGGAAAAAGGACCGGAAGGAGATAAAAATGACAGTAATGGTGGTTCGCTGATGAGAGATAAATTATTGGTGCATTTTTTTTTCTTCTTATTTTGCATTTTTGAAACCTTCTCTTCAATTATAATGTGTTACTTTCACAACAAAAGGGCTTAAAAAATGTCTTGCCCCATGTGTTTGTGCCCCACATCAGGCTTAGGGTCTGGGCTCTATGCCATTCGGAAAGATCCTGGGCTGGCTCACAGCCGTGAAACCCACCAGTAAAGGTGTTGCCTCTTTTGTGTTTTCCAGCTTTCCTTTGCTGCGACCACGCCTGTTCTAGCTGATAAGAAAAAATACCCTTATTTCTTTCGGACTGTCCCATCGGATAACGCGGTGAATCCAGCCATCCTGAAGCTGCTAAAGCATTACCAGTGGAAGCGAGTGGGCACGCTGACCCAAGACGTGCAGAGGTTCTCCGAGGTAGGTTTGCGGAGAGGGCGCGTTCTCACCTACCTGTTAGCTGTTGTCTTCTCCCGCCAAGGTGCAATATGGCTCAATCAGGGATGGGTGATATCACAGGGCTTGTAAGCACGCTTGCATTAGCAGGATCAGAGCTGTTTTACCACCGACAAAATAGAGCTGGTGGCTGAGCAATTGGTGCACGGCAGAGGTGAAAACCTACATCGAGACAGCTCAGGAGCCCAACCTTCCCTTTTGTCGTGCCTTTGGGCTAAATCGTGTGATGCATTCCCTTACTGCTCTTGTAGGTTTGCTGTCCTTGTTACTGATGCCGGGTGACCATCTAAAATCATGCTGTGCCCCCAAGAGCGTTTCTACTGTAAGGGGAGTTTGGGGAGGGGCTGGCTTGGAAGGAAGGCTCCAGTGCCACCGTGGATTGGTGGGTTTGTTTGGGGTTTTATTTGGTTGTTTATGTTAATGGCTTACACACACACATCATATGTGGTGTTTTAGGGTTTTGTTTTGTTTTGTTGCAAAAGAAAAAAAAAGTTGAATATATATAGTAAAAAAAAAAAAAAGTAAAAGCGTTGCTTTGCCCAATCCCTGTAAATCCTACTTTCTCTCCCAAGGGAACTCCTGCTTTGAGTTTACTGCTCATCTGCCCAGAACTTTTTCAATATACTGTTTAAACCCAAATGACTCCATACTATATATTTTGCTTTTTTCACTTTACTACGGATCTTAGAGAGCTTGATTGACCTCATTCCTATTAATGGGCCATGCTGTTCTGTCAGATGGATAGACGGTAATTTACTGAATGTGTGCAGCTTTCTGATACCACAGCCAGCACCTTCCCGCCCGGGTGGGCATCTCCGTAACAGATTTATAGCAGTGGAATTATTGGATCATTTAAAATATTGTGACAAACTGACCTCCAGGGAGGCTGTTCTGATTTCTAGTCCCACCAGCAGCGTGTGAAAATGCCCATTTCCACGCTTCTAACTAACGGCGGATATTAGCAAGTGTTTAAAAAGTTTTCCCTACTCACATGTGTGCAAAAGGATCTCTTGCCTTCTTTCCCATTCTCCCTGTAGCTCCTCCTTTCCTCTTCTCTCCTGCATGTGCTCTGGACACCCGGAGCGTCCCAGCAAAACAAGCTATTCTATATGTGCTTAGCGGCCTGAGAGAAAAAAAACTGAACTGCCTAGGGAGGAAGGGTGTGGGTCGGTGGACCTCCACGGCAGGAGTCAGGGAGGACTCACCCCTGGGTGTGTGTCCGGGAAGGTGGGTGCAGAGCAGTGGGAATCACCAGACCTGTTTCCACTGCAGCTTTGTACTTTCTGAGGCTCTGCCCTACCTCTCCGGGGGGCGGGGGGGGAAGGAGAGCTCCCTCCATGCATTGGCTGTGTGACCTTGGAGAAGTCCCCTCACTTCTCTGAGCTGGGGTTTCCTCCCCTATAAACATGGGGACCGTAGCCTTCCCTTCAGGTTCTTGCCGACATCAGTCATAGATTCAAAAGAGCTTTGGAAACTGTAAAGTTCCCACACTGAGAGGGGTGTTTTCAGAGGCGCTTGAAAAGCAGAAGTGTTTGGCCCCACGGTCTGCGGTTATCCAAACAAGGCAGACTTTTCCCAGGCAAAGCTAGTCCTCATCTTCCCACCTCGCTGTTTCTCAGTCCCTAGGGAGAGGCATAAAGGAAACTTGACCCCCTGCGGGAGTGACTCATTGCCAAAGGCTGCAAAAGCTTTGGCTGCAAGAACGCCTTTTATGCCTTTTATAAGGCAGTGACCAGTGCTCTAAAATGAGTGTCAAACAGGTTGATGGCAAGGGTGGAGATGCCCAGTCCTGTGACCCCATTGACACCAGACTCTGCAGCGATTTGGAGACATCTGCTTGTTCCCATTGGAGTCTTCGGCTGTCGCAGGTCTGGCTGTCACGGCGTGAGGGACCTTTAGGGACACCTCCCCCAACTCCTCGTCATATAGAAATGAAAACCGAGACCCAGAAAGGGGAAGGGACAACATTCAGGTTTTCAGAGCACCTCAGAAGTCACAGAAGATTGTTCACAGAAAAGGCAGGACTGAATCCTGGGATCCTGACTCCCAGAGTCACACTTCCCATTGCTCCTTTCCATCCATAGCTTCCTGTTGTCACGTGAGAACTGCTTGTAACTCTGGAGGTTGGAAATACCCCAAAGCCTTGGTTTAAAGAAAAGAAATTCTTAGTCTCCACCCAGTTGAGTGCTTTATAGATTCCCAAACACTCTCACAGCAGCAGCCCGGTGAGAGATGGGGGTGGATGATGGGGGGACAGGGGTTATGTTCCCATTTTCCAAACGAGGAAACTGAGGCTTACCGAGGGCATTTAGCTTCTTCCTCCAGGGCACACGCTGATAAAGAGAATGCTGCCGCCCTGCCCCTCCAACTGTCAGCCATTGCTTTCCTTATTACACTGTCCCTGTCCTCGCTGGGGTCGAGTATTGACAGTTTGGGACCACATCTCCATCCCTACACAGCTGAGTTAGGGCGCTCAGCTGAGGTTTCAGGACATCTCAGTGGGAAACCTCTTTTCTGAGGACAGGATGTTGCTTCGTGGTATTGCTGGCAAGGACCCCTCTCGATTTAAATCTCTCAGGCCAGCTGACTCCTCTGTGTGCCCAAGGGTTTTGGCATCCCTCTCCCGATGTCTGGGCTGCATCGCCGGAGTGCAGGCATGGAGGCTCGCCAGGGGCTAACAGCTTTTCATGAGTGCGAGGGAAGCTGGATTCCTTTTATGAAATTGGTCGATCAGCAGCGTCAAGCGGTTCTGTTCCCAAGCGGTGCACTGGACGGATGGTCAGACGAAAGCAGTTGTGAAGTTGGAGGAGGAGCAGAGGAGGGGGAAGCTTAATCCCAGAAGGGCTGAAAGGGGTGCAGGGCTGCGGGCCATCCCACCTAGGGACCAGCTGCTCCTGTGGGCCCCTGCTAGTACGTGGTGCCCAGAGGCGGCCCGGGACTGGGATCAGATGGGCAGGTCTCCAGACCCCGCTTTGCCAGGCAAGGGCTGTGGGGCCACAGGCTGTTCACTTCATCTCAGCAAGATCCAGTTTCCTTTGTGTAAAATGGGGATATTTATCCCAATCCCACAGGGACTCAGAGATGACAGAGTCAGGACAAGAATATCAAAGATCTCTGCGTAGTAAATGCTCATTAAATGGACATCCTCTACTCTACTAATTCCTGGGACAAACTCTAGGAATGTGTATCCATTCACTCAAAAAAATAATAAATGGCCTACTGTGTGCCAGGGTCTGTGATGTGCACAGACCCTGTGCTGTGGAGGGCCAGGGAGTAATGGACACGGCCTCAGGGTCAGTAGGGGTCAGGCCTCCTTCACTGGGTTCTCGACTCTGGCTGCTTATTGGAATCACCCGGGAATTGTTTTTTTTTTAAGTTGGGTTCCCCTACCCGCCGCCACCACCACAACTTTTAACGGCTTTACTAGGATAGAATTTACATACCGTAAACTTTATCCATTGTTAGTGTATAGTCCAATCATTTGTAGCAAATTTCTGTGGTTATGCAGCCCTTACCACAATTCAGTGTTAGAACACACCGATCACCTCACAAGTTTCCTTTGTGCCCGTTTGTAGTCGGGCCCACCCCCAGTCCCAGGGTCATTTGCTTGCTCGATAGTTTTGCCTGTTCTGGAAATTTCCTATAAGTAGAATTATATAACATGCACTTTTTTTGTGTCTCGCTTCTTGTATCTAGCATAATGTTTTTAAGGTTCATCCACGTAGCATGTTATCAGTGGTTTGTTTCTTCATACAGCTGAGTAGTATTCCCCTGTGTGGCTAGGGCACATTTCAGAATCCTCTGGGGAGCTTTTAAAATCCAGATAACCCTCGTGTTAGAATCTGTTCAATCTCCGGGTGATTTCAATGTGCTGTCCACGTTAATATACGTTTCCCAGTTGGATCCCTCAGGAAGCCAGGGTGGGAAACGGCGCCCTCTTGTGGTGGGGGCCATTGCTCTCAGAGTGGCCTTGGTCTTCCAGCAGCATGTCAGGCCTCCACTGGGCCGGTGACTGGGTGACTGCGAAGCAGGGTGGAGAAGGTGGAGGGTGGGGCTCTGCCAGGTGGAAGACAAAGGTGGGGGCGGGTGATGAAGATTGAGGGTGCTGCTGAGTGGGTGCTCCACGGGGCTGGGGATGGAGAGGGATGAGCAGACAGATGGCCCGTGGGCTTGGAGGAAGTGGAGCTCTGGAAGTCTCTGGGAAGCTTGGCAGTGTGGGGTGAGGGAGCCAGAAGGATGGGAGGGGCGGTCAGAACTGGAAGAAGGACGGAGGGGCCAGGCCCTGGCTCTGTGTGAACAGCTGAAGTGGAGTGGAGGTGGATGTCACTGGAATTGGGGGCAAGGAGGGGGGAGACCAGAGTGCTGAGTGACATCCACGTGGGCATGGCAGGAACAGGATGGAGGCAGGGCTTAGGGTGGAGTCAGAGGCAGTGAGCAGGGCTGCCTGGGGAACCAGCAGACAGCCGCAGGTATATCTGGGCCTCGCCCCCTTCCAAGTTCCAGGTCCTGTGGTCTACCAATTTAGGTTCCCAATTCTGTGACCCAACTAGCCAGCTGAGCAGCCTCAGTTTCCCCTTCTGTAAGATAAGGCAGTGGGGCCAGTTGACTTCTACGATCTCTCCTAACTCAAAGAATTTGTGATGAGGGCCTAGGGAGATCTGGTCTTTGACCCTGATCCTGCCACACTGGGGGTGTGGCCGTGAGAATTACTTCACCGCTTTGTGCCTCAATTTCTTCGCCTTGAAAATGACGATGGTAACAACAGTACCTAAGTCTTAGAGATGGTGAGGATTAACTGTGTTTAGAAACTTAAGGTGCTAATTGAAGTGCCTGGCTCATAAGAAGCACCATGCAAGAGGTGGCTGTTATTTTTATTATCATCTCGAATCTGGCTCCTTAGCCTGTGACTGCCCCCACGCAGGAGCCCAGCTGTGTGGCTGCATGGCTCCCCTTCCTCCCTGCCCTCCAAGCAGGCTCTGAGGCTCCCAGCTCAGTTGCTGGTCGTCAAGTGATCTCAGGACTTCTGGGGCTGACCTTTCCATCCCAGAGACCTCCCCCAAGTGGTGGGATCCTTGAGGCCCTTGATCTGTCCAGCACCGAAAGGGCACCATCTGTAGAGTTCCTCCTGAAAGCAACAGCCCTTTCAGCCCTCCACAGCCCCGCCTGGCCCCTTGAGGCCTTTCCGGCTTGCCGAGTTACCATCTGCCCCACTAGAGGGGTCTCTGGTCACTTCCTCTAAAGTTACTGCTTTTTATAACAGAGCAGTGGATGACAGGGGCCTCCTGCTTGCATCTAATCCGGGAGCCAGCCTTGTTAGAGTCATCAGCCCTTCTCAGCTGCCCTAAGCAGGAATGAACTTGACATGCTGGAGAGACCCTTCATGGTCCCCCGAGGCCTCCTCTCAACTCCAGTCTGTTCCCCCTTTGGTGCAGCCGTACCTCCACGTTCCACGTTCTCTCTGCAGGAACGTCCTCCCCCACACCTGGCCATCCTTCCTCCCCAGGCTGGATGACGTGCATGTGCTGCCTCTGTGCTCCCCGCACCTCCCCCCACCCCAGGCTTCTCTCTGCCCCAGCTCCTTGCACAATGCAGTGTGGTACGCCATCTGCTTCTTCACCCATCACCCACCGCCACTGGCGGGGGAGCCTCTGTGGACAAGAGCCACCCCGACCTTTCTGTCCCTTCACCCTGCATGCCGCCTGACACATGTCTTCAGCAAGGATTTCAGTAAATGTCTCTCTATCCATCGGGCCAGATTCTTGGGGGCAAATGCAGTAATTTCCCCTCTGTTGCCCTCAGTCTGCCTGCACCTAGGATGGTGAGGTGGCGAGGGAGGGGTGCAGAGAGATCCCTGCTCCTAGCCTGAGTCACCGGGGCCAGAGAGAAGAAGGGAGGGGCTGCACGGGCAGCAAGTTACAGTCCCACAGACCTCAGGCAGGCCGTTCTGTCGTTTCTCACCTGGGTCTTGTTTTTGGATGGGACGTCGTTTCTTGGCGGAGATTCTTCTAGAGATCTCACTGGGAAGTTCTGGGCCAGCCGCTGGAAACAGCAGTGGCCAGGATCTGCATCATGCTTCTGGGTGACAATGATGTCAGGCACTGGAAATGTATACGTTGTAGTTCGTGTCTGACTTCTTTTTGTCGGCTGTGTCATCCTGGGATGTTCATTCTGAGTGGGCAACACTTCAGGTAATCCCAATGGTTCTCAAAGTACAGTCCTGGACCAGAGGCATTAGCGTCATTGTCACCTGGGAACTTGTTAGAAAAACAAATTTGAGGACTCCACCCGGTCACCCTGAAACAGACCCTTTGGGGTGGGGTCCAGTATGCTGGGGTTTTTGAATCCCTATGCTGGAGGGAAGGGCAGCCTTCAGCTGAGGTCACTGTGCTCCGAGGTCTACTTTATCTGAGAAAAGGGACAGGCCTGCTGCAAGAACCGAGGCACCTCTCCTCTCTGTCCTTGGCTTCCCTCCAGGCTGCAGGATCACCTGGGCAGCCCACACATCCTCAGATCTTCCATCTTTAGGAGGCAGGAGGGGACTGCTGACAGACCAGATTCTTATCCGAGTGGTCCTAGTGCCCCAGCCTGTGCCCAACTTTCATCTGAAAACTTGCCAATGCTTTTAGGCGATGACTGTCTGCCCCTAGGCAAGAAATGTCCTCTCCTTCTCTGGGCTCTTACCTTCAGCCCTAGGAGAGACCTGGCCTGCGGGCCAGCCAGCAGGGACTGCTCCCTATCTGTCCTGCCCACACCAAAACAGCTGTTCGTAGCAGCCTCTTTGGCATTTGAGGGGACGGGGGGTCCATTATTTCCCAGGGTGTATGTATATGTGATAGGATTTTTGTACAGTTTTAACAGCTGTGTGTTTTTGCTATTATATACCAGGGAGGAAAAGATAGCTAGCTCATCAAAACCGCACTTCAGTGAGGTTATTGTTGGGAATGGAAACCTCATTTAAAAAGTGAGGCTGTTCAAAGGAAAAAAACGAAGCCAGTAAGCACAGAGGTGGTACACTTAGGTGGTGAAATTGCCTCTAAAGGGGTACAGGAGGGACTGAGGTTTGGGAAACACTGGGATGGATGAAACCCATTCGGCTGCCTGTTCATTTAACACACGGCAGTGGGTGAGGAGTGGAGGGTAGTACTGGAAGTAATAGGCTTTTCTTTGAAGCCCTGGGCCGTGCAGATATTCAGTGGCAGAAATTCAAAGTCAAGGTCAAGGACTGGACCTGAAAACCTTCAGCCTTCTGAGGCTGAAGCTCCATGGGGCAGACTCTAGGGTTCAAACGACACTTGTTCCTTCATGCGCGTGGCCCCAGAGGAAAGTGCAACCCACTAGCAGGTGATCTGCCGTGCCCATCCCCCCACAGTGGGAAGACCCCCGTGTGGGTAAGAACCATCCACAGTCACGTGTGTGGTTTCCAGTGTTCCCGCCATGCTGGTGGCAGTGTTCTGTGGTGGTGTGCACACACCTGGGAGGCCATTCAGGGGTCTTGCCCAGTGGTGGATGTGGTGACTACGACTTCTGAAGAAAAGGCAGACCTCCAACCTGGATGCCCTTGGTCTGGCTCAGAGGCTCTGCCCTCGGGAGAAACTTTCCCCGCTCCACTTCAGAACAGGAAGGAGATGGCTGCCCCATCCGTGGTGTGAAAGGAAGACCCCGGGGCCTGCAGGATGCTTCCTCCCTAGCATTCCACGCCAGGTCCCCAGAGCTGAGCATCCTTCCAACACACACAGCCCTACTCTGAAAGGAAAGGAGTTGCCCCGGACCCTGCTTAGAGAGGGCAGGAAGCTTGGCTGTGGGAATGTGGTGCCAACCACCAGGGCTCATCCAGAGCCTGGGTGAGTGCCAGCCTTTCAGCTCACCAGGGCTGTGATATCAGATAAATACACCTTCCGCCCAGGCCACGTGGATCCCAGAGCACAGGGGTGAGGATCCAGAAGGAGGTCCTGGAGATGTCTGGGGGGAGGGTTCCTGCCATCCACGCCAGCCTCAGAGCCCTCACCAACAACACTTCTAGGGCATCCCCCACAGCCCCTGGGCTCTGGTTCCCAGAGCATGACTCTAGCCCCATGAAGCAGAACCTTTGGTATGGGAAAATGTAAGTATAACATCATCTATTGCCTTTTAGGGGGTGTGAGGGTACTGTGTGCAGGTGATGACATTCAGTCACCCAGCACGAGGCTACCTCTGTTTTGTAGAGTAGACTCAAGAAGGATTAAGTCCCTTTGCCAAGGTCTCACAGCCACGAGGTGGCAGGTGTAGGTGTAAACCCAGGTTCGTGCCCACCCTTGTGGAGAGGAGAGCACCAGCCAGGGCCAGTATCCCCACCCCAAACCCCTACCACAGAAGCAAAGAGCTGGATATACAGACCAATCAATTCATGATACAAGGGGAGCTCCTTGAGGTCCCCTGCATTTTTCATCATAAGATTCCACGTTTAATTTTCATTATTTTCCCAGATTCTGAATCTCAGAGCCCAGCTCTATCTTTCTACGCTGGCTCCTACTGAAGTATCCCTTGATGCTTTGTTTCAGCTGGGTCTCTTGGTTGACAGGGCAGTGCATCTCATAGTGTGCAGGTCTCTAAAGCTATTCTGGTATATTCTGGCTGAGGTTTTTTTTCCCCCCAAGACCCAGCTGCCAGGGTTGGATAGTGCCAGGACAGTAGGAGCAAAGGACTGGAGTTGGAAGGTGTGTGGAACCTTCAGGAAAAGGCAAATAGTCAGTGTGTAACGTGAGAAGCGAAGAATGGGCTGGGAGGAAGGAAGAATGGCGAAGGCCCTGCCCTGCATGACTCTATGTTTGGGCTTGAACAGCAGCAGTAGGGAGCCATGGAAGGCTTTTAAGCGGGGAGTGAGAGATGGTAGCAATCTGGGAAACCAGCCAGGAGGTTACTGCAGTGACTCAAAAGAAAACTAATAAGATTGTAGTTATTTTCTCACATAAAAATGTCAAGTTCTCTTTGCTTTCATTTTTTTTGCTTCTTTATTTAAACATACTAATACATTGCTTTCTAACCCTAATATTAATATGTACTCAATGCCGAAAACTTGGAAAACATAGAAGAGCAAAAAGGAAAATTAAAAATCAGCCATAAGCTAGCCACTGAAAGGTCATCGTTAACATCAATAGCATATGTCTTCATAGTTTTTTCAATGTGTATGAGTGAGTATGTATAAACAAATACATGTTTTTACTATAGAAACAGCTTCTTTAATTTAGCAATCTAGGGGCAGCAATCCAGGGGAATTTAGCAATTCCAGGCCAGCGGGTACTGTTCCCACTGTGACTCATAATAGCCTGTCCACTGAGCCTGGTGACACCATGAAGCTACCCCACCTTTGCCACAACCCTCTCTGGTGTGTTTTGGGCAGTTTCCCTCCAGTCCTATTCATCCCGTGGCCTGTTCCCTTTCTTCCTATATTCCAAGAGTTCTGCAAATATTCTGTCCATTGACGGGCTTCTTCACTGCTTTCCAGAGCTGTTACAGATATTTTTCTTAAAAAAATCTTTGTCATTTGGGGCTCCTGGGTGGCTCGTTCGGTTAAGCGTCGGACTTTGGTTCAGGTCACGATCTTGCCGTTCCCGAGTTTGAGCCCCACGTCGGGCTCTGTGCTGGCATCTCAGAGCCTGGAGCCTGCTTTGGATGCTGTGTCTCCCTCTGTCTCTGCCCCTCCCCTGCTCTCTCTCTCTCTCTCGCTCGCTCTCTCAAAAATAAATAAACATTTAAAAAATTTTTAAAAAATCTTTGCCGTTTTGAGGAATTTGAGATGGGACAGGAAGTAGATGTATATTCTCTGTTGCTGTTTTTTGCAAATAGCTATTGAAAAAAATTCTACTCTATGGCTATCCTGTAATCACTCAAGACAAGCTCCCACTATTGAACATGGAGATGGTTGCCAATCTTTCCTGATTACGAACAACAATGCAGGAAACTCATACTTGTATTTTTGTGTGAACATCTCTGATTAGTTTCTGAGGATAAATTCCTAGAAATAGTGTAAGCACATTTTGGAACCTTTTGTACATGTTGCCAAATTGTCCTCCAGAAAGATCATACCAATTTAGAGTTGCATAGCAGTATATGACAGCACTCATTGCCAACGTTATATATTATTCTTTTTTGATCCTTGGCAATTGCTGTTTTAATTTGCATTTCTTTGATTACTTCTAAGGTTGAATTTCTTTTTTACTAGGAATCTGTCTCATTTCTGTTTCTCCTTTTGTAAATTGGCTGTTCATGTTATTGGCACATTTTCCTATTGGAGTGTTCTTATTCTTACTGATTTGTAAGAGCTTTTCATAAGTGAGGCGTGTCCGCCCTTCATCACATTGGTCGCAGATACCTCCCTGTGTTTCATGTGACATTCAATTTTGTTTTTTATGTTATTTGATGCTATTAAAAATTTTACTATTTTATATAGTCAAATTTATCAAGACCATTTTTTTTTCATTTTTCATTTTGTATTTGGCATGTCCTTCTTATCCCCCAATTTCTATAAATATTCACCTACATTTTCTTTTTCTTCTAGTACTTTTATTACTTCATTTTTCAGTGTATCTGAAATTTTAGCATATAGCCTGGAATATCAAACCTTTATTTCTCCTGCCCCCATAGTCAGTCAATAATTCTTCCAGCATTTCATTAATATATTTTCCCCAACTCATTTAAAATGCCTGTGCTAAGTTGTATCTTTAGAAAATAATGTACTACATGTTTTTTATACTTTAGATCAGTTCTATAAAAACACAATGCAAGCCGATTTTAAATTTTCTACGTAGCCATATTTTAAAAAGTAAAAAGATACAGGTAAAATTAATTTTAATAATATATTTTATTGAATGCAGTGTATCCAAAACATTATCATTTCAACATGTGACACTAGCCATGTCGAATTCTCAGTAATCACACGTGGCTAGTGGCCACCATATTGGATGCTGTAGCTTAAGACTGTTCTTGGGTTTTCATTTCATTCTGTTCCATTAATCTATCTACTCTGGAATTGGCATCTCTGTGTTTTAAATATTATTCATGTATAATACAACTTCATGGGCAATCCTTCCTTCCTTTTTCACAATGTCTTTATATTCACCGATTTAATTTTTAGAAGGTTCTAAAAATGCAATAGGTGTTTTTATTTTAATTTTAGTAATTCCAAAATTAAATTGGGAGACATTTGACATCTTTATAATGCTGAATCTATCCATTCAGGAACATAGAACATCACTCCATTCAAAGTTTCTAATTAGGTCTTCAATGAACTTTTGTCATTTTCTTCCTGTACATCCCTTTCATTTCATGCTAGGCTTATTTTCAAGTATTCCACATTTATTACTGCCTTACGGAAATGGGATCTATTTTCCTTGATGTTAAGTTGTTATTTATCACTGGAATAGAGGAAAGCTGTCGATCAGTGTATGTACATATTGTGACTGGCCATACTGAATTCTTATTACTTCTGGTAGTTTTTTCTCACTTCATTCCCTTGGGTCTTCTGGATGGGCAACAATACCATCTTGAGGAAGAATCAATTTGCTTTCTGTTTTCCAGTGTTACAGCATCTTTATCTTCATGGTTTTTCATTGAGGTGGCACTAGATGGTGGTTAGAACAGAATGACTGCCCGGGTTCTGATTCTAGCTCAGCTACTTTCCACCCCTGTGACCTTGGGCAAATTATTTAACTTTTCCTTGTCCGCCATAATGGAGACATACTCATAGTACCTCGGCTTTTGTGACTGTTAAAATAATGAATACATATAAGGTACTTAGGACTTAGAGCAGCGACCAAAAAGGCACCCGATATATATTAGCTATTATTATTGTTATTATTATTGCCTTATTCACATAACATCCTAGAGTTATATTTAAAAATAGTGATAATAGTGGATATTCTTGTCTTATTCTTGGCTTTAATGAGAATGCTATTTGTAAGGTATGAGGTCTGTTAGAAGAACAGATATTCCTCATCATGTTAAGGGACCTTTTAGTTTTATTTATTCAGTGTTTGAACCCGGTTTGCATGCTTAAGAAATCAGATATCTTTTTAGAATCTATATCAATAGCTATGCCTGTTTTTCTTTGTTTTATTAGTGTGACAAATTATAGTCATCGATTTCCTTTGTTCATTCTATAATGCATTCATTCAACATATATTTGTGGAATGCCTGGCATGTGTTGGGCACTGTTCTAGGCACTGTGACACATTGGTAAATGAAACAAAGTCCCTGCCCTCTAGGAACTTGTATTCTAGTATGGGGAAACAGATGATGAAAACAATGAGAAAATAAATGTATAATATGTCAGGTAATAATAAGTGCTAGTGAGAAAAGTGAAGTAGGGTAAGGGGAATAGGATATGCCACGTGGGGTGGGGTGAGGTCAAGGAGAGCTTCAACCATATGGTGACTTTTTGAGCAAACACCTGAAGGCAGTGAGAGACAAGTCATAGGATATCTGTGAGAAGAGGGTTCCAGATATAGAGAATAGCATGTGCAAAGGTCCTGATGCTGGTGGTACTGGAGCCACATCACAGAGACCATTATGACTAGAACAGAGTGGGTGAGAGGGGAGTAGAGCTCTTTGGGGCCGAGGGGACTTCCAGCCCCTACAAGATGTTTGTGAGGATTTTGGCTTATAGTTTGAGTCAGTTGAGAATCTACTGGGTATTTTTTTTGTTTTTCTAAATGTTTATTTATCTATTTAGAGAGAGAGAAAAAGAGTACAAGTGGGGAAGGGGCAGAGAGAGAGAGGGAGGGAGAGAATCCCAAGCAGGCTCCACACTGTCAGCATGGAGCCCAACGTGGGGCTCGATCCCACCAACTGTGAGATCATGACCTGAGCCCAAACCCAGAATCCAACACTCAACTGACTGAGCGTTTTTTATTATTATTGAGAAAAATTTCATGTAACATGAAATCTACCATTTTCACCATTTTAATGTCTACAATTCAATGGCTTTTGATATGTACACAATGATGTGAGCCATAACTACTCTCTAATTCCAGGGCATTTTTATCACCCCCAAAACAAATCTCATGTCCATTAACAGTCACTCACTTCCCCACCCCGGCCCAGCCTGACAACCGCAAATCTACTTTTTGTATCTTTAGATTGGCCTATGGTAGACATTTCATATAAATGGGATCACAGAGGTGGGAGATAGGGGAAGTGGGTGAAAGGTACACACTTACAGTTTTAAGGTAAATGTATTCTTGGGATCTAATGTACAACATGGTGACTATAGTTAATAACACTGTACTGTGTAGTTGAAAGTTGCTAAAGAGAGTAAGTCTTTGAAGTTCTCATCACAAGGAAAAAATGACTACTATGTGAGACAAACTTGTGGTGGTGATCATTTTGCAATATGCATATGTCAGATCATATGTTGTACACGTTAAACTTATACATTGTCATTTGTATAAGTCAATAAGCCAATTGTATATCAATAAAACTAGAAAAAATAAATTATAAAATATGTGGCATTTTGTGTCTGACTTATTTGCACGTCATCTTTGGAGGGATGCCTATTAAATCTTTTGTCCAGTTTTCAATTGTGTTGTTTGTCTTTTTGCTGTTGAGTTAGGAGTTCTTTATATATTCTGGATACTAAACCCCTGTCAGATATGATTTGCAAACGTTTTCTCTTATTTTGTGGGTTGTCTTTGCACTTTCTTAACGGGTTCTTTGCACAAGTTTTCAATTTTGATGAAGTCCAATTTATTGGGGAGTTTTTTTCTTTTGCTTCTTGTGTTTTGGTGCTGTATTCAAGAAACCATTGTCTACTCCAACATCATGAAGATTTAAACCTCTGTTTGCTTCTTAAATTTTTTTTGATGTTTATTATTTATTTTTGAGAGAGAGAGACAGAGTGCGAGTAGGGGAGGGGCAGAGAGAGAGGGAGACACAGAATCTGAAGCAGGCTCCAGGCCCTGAGCTGTCAGCACAGAGCCCGATGTGGAGCTCAAACTCACGAACCGTGAGATTATGACCTGAGTTGAAGTCAGACGCTTAATCGACTGAGCCACCCAGGTGCCCCAAACCTATGTTTCCTTCTACGAGTGTTATAGTTTTAGCTTTTACATTCAGGTCTTTTGGACATTTTGAGTTAATTTTTGTATGTGGTGTGAGGTAAGGGTCCGACTTCATCGTTTATAATGAAGCTATCCAGTTGTCTTTGCACTCTTTGTTGAAAAGACTAATGTTTCTCCATTAAGTGGTCTTGCCACCCTTCCTGCAAATCAGTTGGTCGTAGTAGTATGGGATTTATTTCTGGACTACTGGAGAGTTGTTAAAAAGAAAGATTTGATCTCTTTCACTTTAAAAGTATCACCAGGGCTGCTGAGCGGAAGGTGGTGACTTGGACTAGATAATGAAAACCAATCAAATTCTGCATCGTTTTTGGCGGTAGAGCTGATAAAGTAGATTTCTTGATGGAATGTATGTGTGGTGTGAAAAGAGTGAGGCATCGAGGATGGTTCCAAGTATTCAATACAAGCAACTGGAAGGAATGAGTTATTTATTAACTTGAGGAAGAATGCAAAGGAGCAAGTTTTAGAGAGAAACTCAACAGTTAAATTTAATGCCTGTTGGATATCCAGATGGAGAGGTTGACTAGGTAGCTGGATAAATGGATCTAGAATTCACAGTTACATTAAACCATGTTAGCATTCCTGAAATAAACCTGCCTTTGTTATGCTGCATTATTCTTTTAACCAATTTAATTTCTTAGGTTTTTTTTTTTTCTGTAAGTACGTGTGGAATAGTTTATCTTTTACTCTGATGGTGTCATCTTTAACCAAGTTTAGTTGACAGAGTTATTCTAGTTTTACAGTAAGTAGTAGAAAGATTTTAGTCTTTTTAGATGCCCTGGAATAGTTTATAAAATATACAAATTAACTGCTCCTTGAAAATCAAAAGATGAATCTACGAAACCATCCAGGATTCTATGCCCCCACCTCATCCTTCCTACAAGTTGTCTTTGTGGCTTCTGCCGTCCTTCTTGATCAGGTTTATACTTCTTGTGTGAATTTTAGTAACTCGCATTTTACAGAAAACAGTCCATTTTTTTTGAGATTTTCAAATTTATGAGCATATATTTGAGTACCATTATTTTTAATTTGTGTCTTTTTTCATATGCTCTTTCTCATTACAGATGTTTCCCCACTTTTCCCCTGATTGAACTAGCTACTTTGCTTTTTTATTGATTTAACTGATATTAACATCTTAAATTCAGCATGCAAAAAATGGTCATGTTTCTTATTTTTCCAAATTATACTAAACCTGGATCAAGTATACCATCTGTCACCAGATTTGCCTGGGTTAGCGTCTCACGTTTAAAGCTTTGTCCTCTTCCAGTGTGGCCAATAACCCCGGTGGTCTTTCCATCACCAAGTCGGGAAATCCTGCATTCTGCAGCCCTTGCTTCCTGCTGCCATTTGCTGTTGACACTGGTCAGACTGGTTACCGCCATTGGTCCAGGTCCCTGGACAAACTTCTGGGCATCCTTTCGCTCCTCACTAGGTTCCCAGGTTGCAACTTTCCACCAACGGCTTTTTCACTTCCATGTGGAGCCCCTCCCAGGATGCAAGAACACTTCGTCAGGAGTGATTTGCTCATTTTCCTCCCATCGATCCAGAACCTCTCTTGGCTTTTTCTTCTCAGATAGCTACATCACCAAGAGTCAGAGAGGGTTTCTTTTAGCAACTTGCCCCTAAATGGTCCTGTTCTCTTTTGCAGCAGAGTAGAGACCTCCTTGAAGCAGACACCTTGGTTGCTTCTGGGGGATCCATTTGCCCCCCCTCCTTTAAAGATTATTCCTCCTACCAGAGATAAACAAATTCTCCAGATAGTTCTCTCACTAAAGAACATACAGCAAAAGAAAACAAAACAAACAAACAAACAAACAAACAAACAAAAACCTCACAAGTTAAATCTTTAGTGAAAGATCCCATTGTCTTGTTTTTAATCCAAAGAACCATCACCTGGATTTTCATTGGCTCCACTTTTATTTAACTACTAATTTATTTGTTTCTGCTTTTATCTTTATGAATACCTTCCTACTTTAAGTTCACTTATTTTGCCATCCTTTTATTATTTTAACGTTTATTTATTTTTGAGGGAGAGACAGGGAGAGAGACAGAGCGTGAGCAGGGGAGGGGCAGAGAGAGAGAGGGAGACACAGAATCTGAAGCAGGCTCCAGGCTCCAGGCTCCGAGCTGGCAGAACTCATGAATGGTGAGATCATGACCTGAGCCAAAGTCAGATGCTTAACCGACTGAGCCACCCAGGCGCCTCTGCCGTCCTTTTTAACTTTCTGATTTGCACATTTATTTTTTATTCTTTTTTAGTTGCTGTCAAATGTATTTAAGCTAATGTATTTGTCTTTGGTTACAGCTTTGACCAAATCCTATACATTTAGCTAAATAGTATGCCATCCTCGTTCTAAGGAGACTGCTCTATAATTGCACTTTCAGTTTAAAATATTAGGTTTCTATTTATCTAAGTACATAAAAGATAATCTAAAACATAAAGATGCAATATAACATAAAGATGCTACAGAAATATTAGCACTTTTGTTTGTGGCCCATCCTTCATCACCTCTAATTTTGTATTATTATAATCTGAGTTTTTATTTGACTTTATTCTTTACATTGCAGATATTCTTTTTCAGTTGTTATTTGAGATATAAATTTTATTTTATTTTTAAAAAATTTTTAATATTTATTCACTTTTGAGAGAGAGAGAGAAGAGTGACAGAGCATGAGTTGGGGGAGGGGCAGAGAGAGAGGGAGACACAGAATCTGAAGCAGGCTCCAGGCTCTGAGCTGTCAACACACAGAGCTCAACGTGGGGCCCGAACTCACAAACCATGAGATCATGACCTGAGTCGAAGTCGGATGCTTAACCCACTGAGCCACCCAGGCGCCCCAAGATACCAATTTAATTTTAAAACTATATTATAGTAGCTATGATTTTAAGATTCAGATCCATATTTATAAGGCTTCAGTCTCTGTTGATGGATCTTTCACAAGTTGGGTATTCTGGTGTGTCTTCCATGGCATGAGTCATCTTCTTCTGGAAGACTGTGTGGGCTTTGTACCCACCATGCTTTTCCACAGATCAGTTTCTCTCTGTTGCTTCTTCTATGAGATGTAGATTTTTATGATCATAATCTTCTTCCTCAAACCTCTCTAGGCATTACATCAATGTTGTGATGAAGTCTGAATGCAATCTGATTTGATTCTTTTGTAGACAAGTCTTAATTTTTCTTCCAACCCCCCCCCCCCCCCAAACATGCTGGATGCTTGTAGGATTCTTTCCCAATCCTTGGAATCAAAAAAGAAAATACAGCACATGTCGAGTGTTGTCTTGTCTAAAATGAGATTTGTCTTGTCTAAAATGCGATTACCATTTTTATTTGAAGAATTGAGTGTTCAGATGGCAGTTTTCTTCTATTATATCTTTAATTATTGCTGTTTTGTTCTGGTATCACTTTTAGAGAAACTAGTAATTCCCAAGTGAGTCTCTGTCATTTGTTTACCATATTATTCTGTTCTCTCTGGTCATTTTTATCTCAGTCCCTATTCTCTGTGTTCTGAGAGGACACCTCACCTTTGTCCCCCCAACAGCACCCATCGGTTTTCTGCAGTGAGGTTCTGCTCTTTCCTGCTTCCAATGTTTCTTAAAATTCTCATAACCTTATTCACTTCCCATCATTATTCTCTTAACTCTGCCAGCTTTCTTTTAGTTTTAATCTGTTTTTTATTGCATATTCCACTTCTTACATCTGAGAGACCAGGTTTTAATGATCTCCTTGAAGTACAAGACAGCCACAATTTACTTCTAGTTCCCAGAGCAAATCCTTTTAGAGGCAATGTTCTTCCTGTATGAGCATTCTTTGTTTGCTCCCTTTCTGTTTCAGGAAGTGTTCATAGGCTCCACGTGTATTTTAGGTCTTCCCTGGACCTGGTATTTTCTTATAGCTGGGTTAGTTATCCTGGGGCCCCCTAATCGTCTGACATAGATGCTATCAGATTCCTTATCTCAGGTATTAATCTGGAAGACTGGATGAAATTTCACATTACCAGCCAGGGACCAGCAGCCCGAGGGTGGAGGTTGGAGATGAGGCGGCGGGGGGCAGAGGGGGGGAGTACATTCTGTGCTGTGGGCGTTGCTTTTTTAGTTTGTTGGCACTGCCGCTCCAGATGTGTGCTGTTCCTCCTGGCCTGTCCCTTGTTCCCCTGCCTGCCATGTGTGGGAGATGCCCAGGCCTATCTATCATCGGGAAGCTGGGCTTGAATGGGCTTCGCTTGTTGGTTCTTGGAGCTAATGGCCCAGACACTCCAGAAGGCCCTAGGGCTGCCATGAGAGATGGGCTCCCCGGCGTGGGCTCTGCACCCCTCCTGTGACCCAGCCTCTCCTCCGCTCTCATTCACTCATCCTCAGAGGCTATGAGGATGGTCCTGTGAGCGCGGCCACCCTCCCTTTCTCAGGAAGGAAAGCTATGAGTCAACCTTCAATCTGGTTCCACTGGCACTGTACCTAGCAGAAATTCCTCAAAGCTGGTGGCATATTGATGGCACTCTTTCCTATTCTCCAATGCTGAAGCAGATTCCCCCCTATTTTTAGACTCCCTTGGTCCTTTCCGTCACTTTCAGAAGGAGGTAGCTTAGGTGGGAGTTGGACATCTGTGCTCAGCCCTACCATCTTCCCCAAAAGTTTCATAGTTAACATTGTTACCCATACTTTGTCCTTGGGCGTAGAGATATCTGGCAACTCCTGAGCATTTCATTTTCTGTGGTCCCCTCTAAGCGTCTCAAACATACCGGGCCCCATCACATCTGGCTCCGTCGTTTCTCCTGGGCACTGTTCCTCTGCCTCTCAGGTGTTGGGAGCATCCTCTCAATCAGATGAGGGATTCTGTCAAACGTGGTACTGCCAGTCTCGGGGCCGTGAGCGCCGCTCCTTGCCAGGGGCTCGGCATCTGGCATCATAAGCCACATCCTGGCTTTCAGCAGTATTGATGGAATTTCCCCACATCCTCCTTTCTCTGCCAAAGTTATGACCTTCAAGTGGAAACAGAGAAGAAACCGTCCCTCTGCCCCCAAGTCCACCGGCTCCTTCCAAAGCCTTGCGTTTCACTAGAGAGCCATTTCAGACTCCTTCTGGCACGCCCAGGCCCTCCCGCGTGAATCAGCAGCCGTGGGCAGCTGGTGGCGGGGAGGGAAGGGGTTGCAGAGCCCCCCCCACCCATCACTGCTTGGCTGCCCGCCCCAGGAAGACAGCACATCACACAATTTGCCATATCAAGTCTGTGAACAGCTGCCTCCCTACCCTTCATGGGAAGTCACCAAGCACCACACATCTGCTCCTTCCGGGGATGGCAAGAAGATTCCTCCTACCGCGGTGCCTGTGAATTCCCTTTGGGGTTCCGTGGGGCACAGAATAACATCTCCTGCAGAAAGCCCGAAGCCAGCCTTCACGAGGATACACACCCATGGAGGTTAGTCTCAGTGGCACCAGCGGCCCTTTCTGCCCTTCTCCAGCCTCCCCTCATGTTTGCTCCAGCCTCCCTTTCTTGACTCTGTTGCCTCTAATAATAAGGACAGCCATTCACTGAACCTCAGCCGTGGTGGACCTGAGCACGCATTAGCTTCTCTTGACCTTCCTAACGGTGTCCAGATAGTTGTGGTTATGCCCCTCTCACAGATAAGAGAAGCTCGCCAAGAGTCTCCTTGCTCCCAGTGGGGGCGTAGCCCGCGTTCCAGTCTGGAGCCACCTGACACCGCATGTGCTCCTGCCTCTCTCCCAACCTCCTCCCTAAAGGGGAAAATAGAACCACGGGCTTCTTGTAGGTTTAGAGCAGCGGGTCTGCACCTGTGGGCCCATGGGCCACAAATCCAGCTCTCTGTTTTTCTAAATAAAGTTTTATTGGAACACAGCCATAGCCATTCGTTTGCACATTGTCCGGGGTCGCTTTTGCAATGTAAAAACAGAGTCGGGCAGTTGTGACAGAGACTTTGTGGCCCACAGAACCTACAGTACTTATTGTCTGGCCTTTTACAGATCAAGTTTCCCCAGCCCCGGTTTACAGCATGGGCTGTGGAAAGAGACCTGAAAAGTTAAATACCTGGTTCGCTACTTCCTAGGTGTGTGACCCTAGGCAAGTGACTCAACATCTCTGAATCTCATTTTACTTACCCGTAAACTGGTCAGAATTATACCTTCTGAGCTTATACCCAGTGGTCAAGAGGAGTAAGGTGACATGTGTTGGGGGCCCTGCATAGTTGGGACGCTCAGTAAACGTGAGCTATCACTGTTACCTTTCTCACTAACCCAGATGTTCAGCAGTCTCCACTTTTTCTCTGTGGCTTCCTTTCTGGAACATTCTGGCATTTTTGTCTAAGAACGCTTCATCTTTTCTGATACCTTCTGATACATATGAAACACAGATGTTTCCCCTCCTCGGAACGCCGGGAAGCAGGGGAAAGTGACGCTTACCTCTGGTAGATAAATGGGGACAGGACACTGTTGGTCTCATTCAGCCAGTGTTGACTGAGCCAGGCCATTGTGCTGGGACCTGACAGGCACTCAGGGCCTCAGGCTCTCTCGGAGATCTCAGCCCAGGGGCAGATGGACAGGATAATAGGCCATGACAATAGCTATAACCACAGTGCCTCCGGATTCTGGTCCCCTTTGGAAAATTCCCCTTGCACAGTGCAGAGTGAATACCTGTTCCCCGGAGTCTCTGGATACTGCTTCTAGGAAGACACATTATAAAACCGCTTAGCTTAGCACAGCTTCAGGCCCCACTCCCAGGCTGTTGGCCTGCTCAGCACTTTAATGCAGCGTCCATCCCAGGACACAGTCGGCTCACCTGACCCGCCAGCTCCCTCCCAGGACACACACTCAGCACCTCTACAGGCTGGGGCTGGCTCCCCGGGCTCCGGGCCAGGGCAAGGGCATACTGTCTTTCCTGACCTTGGAGGAGCTGTTGATCCTAGCTCCTTTCCATCGGCCCATGAGGCTGACCTTCTCCCCTGGCCACCTCCACTAGGTCAAAGGAGACCTCGTGCTGTGTGCTGTTGTGGGGGTGTGGATGACCCAAAGAATTTCCAGTTCTTCCAGAGTAGCGCAGGAACGCATGGACCTGGGAGGGAGGAACATTCTGGAGCAGCTCGTTGGAAAACCCAGAAGGACTTCGTGGAGGAAGGGCCACTTGCAGTGCGGCTTAAACTGCAAGCAGGCCTTTGGCAGAAGACGGCAGAGGGCAAGAACTTAAAGTGATTAGTGCATGTGCTTGGTGGTAAAAATGAATTATAAGGGTATATGATAAAATGTGAGGTGAAAAAAATCAGGATACAAAATTGTCGATACCAACGACTTCTAGACTTCTACGTAAAAGACCTGTTGTATCGGTGAAGGGCCTAGCAGGAAACAGATGGCATAATCAGAGGGTTGAGGTGAAGAAAGTTTCCTTTAGAGGAAGTAACCAGTGCTAACACAGCACCAGAGCCTCATGACCCCTATGTGCCCCGGAGGACAAAGGAGAGGGGGCAGGAGAAGGGGCCGCTTCCCGGGGGCCGGTGGGGAGAGATACCTCGAGTTCTCTCATCCCTGCTCCCACTTCCGCTGGGGCCTCCCATTGGCTGAGCCTGTCTGGAAGTCAGAGGACATGGGGGCTTAAGTGACATATCCACAGAAGTCAGATTCCAGAAACAGAGTAGCAGAGACCGGCTTGAGGGGGTGGGTGCAGGCAGCCAACTCGAGCAGCTACACTAGTGGGATCAGTGTGTTGGGAATATGCGTAGTTGTGTCACTCCCCTCCTTTTGTCAGACTTCCAGTGGAGTGTAGAAGTCACTTTGCCATGTGAATACAAAGGTCATAAGCGGTTGGAGCCAGCATGAGGGTCCTACCGCAGGAGAACCCCAAAGAAATGGAGAACTGCATTTCTCCAGCTGCCGTGAGCTCTCGGCACAGGCTGGTCGTCCAAGGACTGGGGACAAAGCGCTGGTTTGGGTGAGCCCAGCCAGGGTCAGGTTCCCCAGGAAAGGGACTCAAGACCTTCAGGAGGTTTCCCGGGGAGCACCCACAGGAAGGAGAGCGGTGGACAGTGAAGTTGACACAAAATGCCATTGTAACAGAGGCCTGGGTGGAGCCCAGGGAGAGCTCTGCAGCTAAGATGGCCCTTCAGAGATGTCCCCAATCAGGCATGAAGGCGGGCCGGTCACTGGTGTGGGCTGCCCTGGGAAGGGGTGTGATCTTGGACAAGGCTGCCCCTTTTAGTCACAGGCCGATCCCCGAGAGACACATAGCTGCGAGCTGTCAGTAGCCAACCCTCCCAGCAGCTGAGAGAATGGAAGGTTCTGGCAGCACATAGTTATAGGACCCTTGGGAACGAAGGAGTCTAGACTAGCAGGCCGGTAAGACGAGGACAGCTGAAAGGGCATCCCTTGGCCAGTAGTCCCCAAATGTGTAATGAAGACCCCAGGGTGCTTTATACAAGCACATTCCTGTCTCCCTCCCCTCCTCTCACACCAGAGTTAGAATCTCTTGGGCAGGGCCCGGGAATCTGTATTTCTACAAAGCTGCCGAAGAGAGGTGCCGTGCACAAGCAGGCTTGGAGCCACTGCTCTTAAAATCTCCAGACCCGACTGTGGTTGATGTCAGGTCAGGGAGATTTCTAGTTCTGGCAGCTGCTCTGGGCTGAGCCCCATGCTACGGGCTGGAACTCAAGGAACTCGGCTGGGCACTGCCCTCAAGCAGCTGTCGTCTCGCAGGGGAAAGGGACCTGGAAGGGCGGCAGCTGGTGGCTCTCTGTGGGGTTACTGTTCTGTTCCTGCTGTTAAAGACATGGCTTTGGGCAGCATCTATCTGGAAGGCAGGAAATTGGGTCTGAATCTAACTCTGTCCCTAGATGGCCGTGTGATAGGCAAGCCCCTACCCCTCTCCAGACCTTAGTTTTCCCTGCTGTCCGGTGAGGACTGCTGGGTTAATATGTGAGAGTTGTGGGGAGTGGGCTTGAGGGTGATGGGCCAGCTCTGCCTGCTGGACAGAGGCTCCCTTTGCAGTAACCTTGGGGCCAGAAGGTGAAGTACATCTCAGACGTGTGCCACGTCCTCCTTGTTGTCACCTTCTGATCTCGATGTCCCACCCCTTGGATGTGCCCAGCTCTGACTTCTCCTCTCTCCCAAACGTCTTGATTGCTTGCTTTGTGTCCCTCATGGATACCTGGAGAGGCCCCAACACGGTCCTCGTAACTGGAGTAGAGGCTCAAGAATCTGAGACATTCCTCAGGGTTCTAGCCCTCCCTCCCACCCCTCCATCTGAGGCCTGACTATCTCCTATAGCAACCCCACCTCTGCTTGCATACCAGCAGCAAGGGGAAGCTCACTCTCCCGCCGGAAGTTCCTTCTATCCTTGTTAGAAAGTTCTCCTCTGAGGGAGCCGAAAGCCACTTCCTGGTGGCTTCCCACACTGGCCCTGGCCATTCCCCTGGGGCCCCGGTGCCACGCTGGCCCCCTAGTCTCAGTGACAGCTTCTCAGGATGTGCAGGCAGGACTTTCTGTCCCTGCAAACCCCCTCCTGTCCCCTCTTCGGTTCCTGGGGTGCCAAGGAGCAGGGGAGGGGCTCTGAACGTCAGGGAGCGAATCTGCCTTCCGCTTCCCCCAGTGCTCTCAGGTACGGTTTGTCTGATATCCCCCGTCTTAACTGGGATATCCCTGTTTTAGTAATATCCAAGTAATTCTCTAACTAGTGGCCTGGTCCCACAAGCCTGCTGCAGTTAAAGCAGTGGGTGCTTTGTCACAGGAAGGCTGCCAGGCTCTGACGGCTGATTTCATTCCCCCCATAGCTCAGCGTAGCCTGACTTCTCGGGGCTAGCATTGCAGCAGAAGCAGCAGTCCAAGGGAAGACAGCTGGCCCTGGGGTTTGTGCAGATCCAAGAGGGGGACTTGGGCCTGGTCCCACATCCTCAGGCAGCCTGGAGCTGGGCCCCGAGGGACCCAGATGGAGGGTGTGTGGACTCTCGGGGCAGTTTCTGGTTAGCTAGAGAGAGTGGTTTGCACAGCACCATGCAGTTTAGAGGAGGGGTCACCACTAGCTTGGGAATGAGGGAAGGCATCCCGTAGGAGGAGGTGTTTGAGGATGTGTGGAATTTTAAATTCAGAGCTGATTGTATGAGTTTCCTGTTCTACTGTAACAAATCACCACAATTTGTTATGTTATGGTAACAAAGCTCAGAAGTTCAGGGGCGCCTGGGTGGCTCAGTCGGTTAAGCATCCGACTATTGGTTTCGGCTCATGTCACCATCTCATGGTTTGTGAGTTTGAGCGCTGCATCAGGCTCTGTGCTGACAGTGCAGAGCCTGCTTGGGATTGTCTCTCTTTCCCCTCTCTCTCTTCACCTCCCCTGCTCACTCTCCCTGTCTCTCTCTCAAAAATAAATAAACTAAAAAAAAAAAAAAAAAAAAAAGCTCAGAAGTTCAAAATCAAGGTGTGAGCCGGACTGGTTGCTTCTGGAGGCTCTGGGGGAGGGTCCGCTCCCTTGCCTTTTCCAGCTGCTAGAGGCCACTTTCACTCCTTGGCTTGTGGCCCCATCCTCCACCTTCAAAGCCAGCAGTGCGGTTTCATCAGACCATCTCTCTCAGACCCCTGCTTCTGTTGCCATGTCTCCTTCTGTAACTGCCTACTTTCCCTTATAAAGACCCCTGTGATTACCCTGGACCCACCTAGATAATCTTAAGTGATCTCCCCATTTCAAGACCCATCACTTAATCCCATCTGCAAAGTGCCCTTTGCCATGTAAAGTAAAGGATTCCAGGAATGAGGATGTGTGCATCTTTTGGGAGGGGCTCTTATTCTGTGTATCACTTAAGCTTCTTTGGAATTTCTAAAACTGTGCAAGGCTGGATGGGGACTTGAGAGCCGGAGGATCCTAGTTCCCTTGCATCAGCTGTCCTACCCCTGTGCAGGTTGGTCTAGGGTGTGCCCCCTGCCCTACAAGGTGTGGTTCTGGAAGGTGGGCCCCTGGGGAGCTCGTGGGGCACCGGGCAGAGGACAATGGCCTGCAGGCTCTTCCCCCTCCCTCTGAAGGACTGCTGTGACAGAGTGATGGTGGTGGTATCTCCAAGGCAGGAAGGAGATGTCCTGGGCGCATCTTGGGCCCGGGAGCCTGTCACTGGTCAGCCGTGCCAGCTGGAGTCCCTGTTCCCAGCCGCCATGTGGGCTGACCAGACGTCACCCAGCAGGTTTGGATGTGAGTGGTTAGGCAGGTTCAGGTCACAGGTCCCCACACCCTGAGCCATAATGAGGAAAGCAGAGAACTTGCCCCCAGGGAACTCTACCTGCCCTCAGGCCACCAAGTGTGGCCTGAGGGCATCACAGCACTGTCCTGGGGCCAGTTCCTGTTTTCAGGCTGAGGCATCCAGGCCAACCACTGGGCATTTGGCTCATCCCTGTAAGACCATCTCAAATGTTCTCAGAATGAACTCTAAAATAAAAGTTCAAAGGAGCTCGGAGTGCTGACCCTCTGCCTCTAAGGCTGGACAGACACAGTGCCTCCTGTGTGCACCCCTTCATCCTCTCGTCTGCCTCGGTTTCTGCATGCGGGCACCACACTGGACCCTGGAAAAGAAAACAAAGCCCTTCCCTCGCGGGGCTGCCCTGTTAGTTGAGGAGGCGGACGTGACAGCCCCAGTTCTCATGGTCAGCTCTCTGCGAGCCAGCTCAAAGTCAGCAGCCTGGACTGCTGAGCCTTCCACTGGGGCCCATGGGGCGGATGGTCTCACCTGGGCCTCCGCATCTCATGACACGGCAGCTTCTGGTCCTTCTCTTGTTTTCCTGCTCTTGGTAACTCTGAGAAAGTGAGAAAGACTTATTTCCTGGGGACAGACAAGTGGCTGTTGAGTAGAGGGAAACCTTACCTGTGATGTGAGGCGTAGGCAGGACAGGGAGCCCAGCGGCTGCGTGGGATCATGGTTTGGACCCGCAAAGGCCGGGTCCTAAGAGGCCCCAGGTGTATTTGTTTCTGTGGCTGCCACAACAAATCATCAGAAACAGGGTGGCTTAAAGCAACAGAAATTCCTTCTCTTATAGTTCTGGAGCCAAGGGTCTAAAATCAAGGTGTCACCAGGGCCCTGCTCCCGCTAAATGCTCCCTGGGAGGGTCCTTCCTGGCCTTTTCCAGCCTCTGGCGGCTCCAGGTGTTCCTCAGCCTGTGGCCAAATCATTCCAGCATCTGCCTCTGCCTTCAGATGCCTTCTCCCTCATATCTATGTGTCCCGAATCTTCCTCCGCCTTTCTGTTAGAAGGACACTTACCACGGGATTCAGGGCCCGCCCAGGTAGTCCAGGATGATCTCATCTCAAGATGCTTAAGTTAATTACATCTGCAAAGATGCTTTTTCCAAATAAGGTCACATTCACAGATTCTGCTGTTTAGGACTTGGGCATACCTATTTGGGGGTCACACTGGCTCTGCAGTGTGAACACGCAGGTGTCCCACACACATGTGGTTTTCACATGGACACAGCTGTGCATATACCCCCAGGTATTACCCTGTGCAAGTGCCACATGTCTGCAGTAGAGCTAATACATGTTTACTTGTGTACTTGCCCTTGTGAAAAAATTTCACTTGTATTCAACTCTGGTTATAGCTTATTAAGAGTTTATATTTCTAGAAATCTGAAAGCTAGATGGCTGTGTTTTTTTAAAAGGAACTCTTTCGGGGGGCACCTGGGTGGTTCAGTTGGTTAAGCATCTGACTTCAGCTCAGGTCATGATCTCACGGTTCGTGAGTTTGAGCTCCACATCGGGCTCTGTGCTGACAGCTCAGGGCCTGGAGCCTGCTTCAGATTCTGTGTCTCCCTCTCTCTCTGCCCCTCCCCTGCTCCTGCTCTGTCTCTCTGTCTCAAAAATAAATAAAAACATTTTAAAAATTTTTTTTAAATTTTTAAAAGGAACTCTTTCGGGGTGCCTGGGTGGCTCAATTGGTTAGGCATCCAACTCTTGATTTTGCCTCAGGTCATAATATCATGGTTCATGAGATTGAGCCCCAAGTTGCTGATAGCACAGAGTCTGCTTGGGATTCTCTCTCTCTCTCTCTCTCTCTCTCTCTCTCTCTGTCAAAAACAAATAAATAAACTTAAAAAAATAATTTAAAAGGAACACTTTCCTCAATGAATGTTCACAAGTTTGGAAAACTGGAAATACAACCACATGTATGAATTTCTATGGGAACTTAAGTGTATGCCCCAAGTCTTTGAGAAACTTCAGAGCTGCAGAGGGCTACTTCGGCAACTGTAAAATTTAAAAAGTCAGGGTAGGGGCAGGTGGAGTTTTGAAACACTTGTTTTCTTAGAACCACATGCATTGGTGGTGAGAGAAAACTCCCTTCTCTGGTTTCCCAACCAGTTTCTCCTTGCACACCTCTGATGATGGGGAGCTCACTATCTACCAAAGCAGCCTTCTCCATTATTAGGAAGTTTTTTTGGCCTTGGGCTAAAGTTTGCTTTCTTGAACCACTTACCTGTTGGTCCCCTCCTCTGCCGTGGGGGTGCCCAGAACCAGGCTCCCTCTCTTCCACACGACAGCCCTTCAGAGTTTGAACCCAGCCATCACTTCCTGCCTTCGTCTTCTAGTCTCTGGGCTAATTTTTTAATTAGCTTAAATTAATGGCGGTTTCTGGGGAGCTCCAGGCCCAGTAAAAGTGACCTGAATTATTCAAAGATTTGAGTGTTTCAAATGCCTGTTTATCCTAATTAGCATCTTAACTACAGCGGTGCCCTCTGCCTCTAACGAGCCACATTTTAACATGTTCCATATTTTAATGGATTTTACTTGAATGAACTGTTTAATCAAATGAAGACACATTTCATGAATGAATAGAAGTAAATCTATAATTATACGCTTTAGTCAGGTAAGAGGAGTGACATTTTGGCACAATCCAGGGCTATATATAGCGAGTGCATTTGAATGACAAAGTAGGTTACCTCCAGTTCCATAGGAGAGCTGGGAACTCGCTTTGCTCTCAAGTTCATTTTGTAACCTAATTAGAATTTTCAAAGAGTTGTAAAGTGCCTGTGGCGCAGATCTGGTTCTCCCCATCTTTACCTGGATCTCTGCCTTTCTAGATGATTCCTCAGCTGGTGCAGCAGCCTCGTTAGGGAAGGCAGCCAGGGTACTACTGGCCACAGAAGCCGAGTGTCCTAGAGTCTCTGATGCTCTCCATGGCATCCACTTTGCATTTCACATCCTCCATCAAAGTCTTCACTGCCTGGGACATGTGGTCAGAATGTGGTAACTTACAGTTATAACAATACGATGCTTTCCTCTTCTGCCTTTACTTACTGTTTCTCTCTTATGCCTTGTCCCCCCTTTCCTTCTTTCCGTTCTTGCTTCTGACATGGTCAGGACCTGCTCGTGGCTCTGGGGACCAGGAATAGAAGGATCTGGGGGTGTAAAATGAGACATAACTATGGGATGGGGCAGGGGAGGGCAGGAGAGGGGTGTGGGAAACTGTAAAGGAAGATGGTGCCCTGGACCTGGAGAAAGTGGGGACAGTGACATGGGGGGCTTTCAGGCAGGCGGGCAACTCAGCTGTGAGCCTGACAGTTCTGTTGCTTTTCCCCCTAAAGTGTGCGGTTTCCATCTTTAGCTGCATGTTGGAACCGCCTGGAGGCATCTAAAAATGCTGATGCCTGGGTGCTAGTCCAGAGATTCTAACTGGTTTAGGATGTAGCCAGGGTACCAGTATTTTTAAAGACTCCCCAGGTAGTTCTAATACGCAGTCCAGAGTCTTCAGGTGACTGCAGCCCCAATACCTTGACTACAGCCTCATGGAAGACCCTGAGCCAGAACCACCCAGCTAAGGTGCTCCTGCATTCCTGGCCCATGGCAACTGTGTGAGATAATAAATGTGTCTTGTTTGAAACCACCGAGCTTTGGGATAATTTGTTACACAGCAATAGATGACTGATACAGATGATTAGTTGCCCCAGGTGTACCCCTAAGTGGGTCACTTCACCTCCACCGGTGTCTCTACCTCCAGCCTTCCAGAATCTCTCACCTGGATGGTTGCTGGAGCTGTCTCACTGACCTTCCTCTTCCCCAACTGCCTCTGCCCCTCACTGGCCCCACGGCAGCCTAAACCACGGTTCTGGTCATGTCACCCATCCTCGAAACCTTGTAACGGCTTCTCACTGTGCTTAGGCTCAAGACCAGCATCCTTGATGTAAATTATAAGGCCCTCATGGCCTATTCCTCATTTCATGCCCACGGCCTTCCCCCCTCCCTAGCCCATGCTCTGCTGTAGCCCAGCCTGGCTCTTCTGGCTTTTCACTGCTCTCCTCCACCATGGGACTTTTGCATGTACTGCTGCTCAGCCTGGTAGCCTTCCCCTGCCTAACCTCCTGCCTGGGTCCAACTCCACCGTTACAGCTTCTCCCAGAGCATGAGAGCCCTTGTCTTGGTAGGGACCAGGGTGATCATCTGATTAATGTTTCCCACCTCCACTAGATAGAGGCCCAGGACTGTGAATGGTTTTGCTATCAGAGCCCTAGTACTAACTCACATGGTGCATGGAATAAAGAGATGTCAATATCATGAATGAATGAATGAATGAATGGGAAAATAAATGAGAGACTGGCAAGAACAAGCAGAGCCCTAATCTAGAATAATCAGAGCGCTAGGTAGCTGTCCAGAAAGAGACCTAAGCCCATAGGCCAGGCAGTAACTGCCATCGGCTGTAGCTCCAGCCCCAGAAATGCAGCAGGAGCCCGGATGGAGAGCCTGAGATCTAAGAAGATCTCTAGCCACCTGACATACCTATTCCTCTGGTCTTCTTTTCCTCCAACCTGTCTGCTTCTCCCCCTGCATCTCGCAAGAGGGATAAAGACTGGCTATGTCCCCGAAGCACTCAAGTCAGTTGGAGGAGTGAGGCCACTGCGATGGCTTTATTGGAGTGATGAGTCCCTATCACCCCTTCCCCCGAGGCCCCATGACCCAGCTGGGAGGGGGACTGCGTGTATACCTACTGGGCCTGCTGTTCAGACGGCTGATCTGACCTGACGGGGTTTTCTCCATACACACCCTGAGCGGGACTGTCCCCATGGCTCTGGGCTTTTCCCCAGAGCCACTGATTCTGCCTACCTCTTGACTTCTTTCAAGATGGACTATCCTAGAGCTTAAAGTCTGAGTTTAAATGTTAAAATTCTTGGATTTGGATCTTGGATTCCCGAAGCTGCATGGGATCCCTTAGGAGACATTGTTGTCATCCCTTGTAACCTGTACCCTCCCCAGCCCCCTGGGTCTATGGCCTCCCTGAAGGTTCCTAGCCATGCCCCTCTCCATTGAGCCTGAACCACTTTGTCCTTATCCCTCATAAAGGCGACCAGAACTGAGCCCAGCATTTGAGGTGTGGACTGACATGGACAGAGGGACAGAACAGAGGGCAACTGCCACGTCCTTCATTCTAGACATGACGGCCTTCTAAATGTGGCTCCCAGTCCCGCTCACTCTCTTGGCAGTTGCCTTTCTCAGTTAACACATTCTGGTCTTCTAATCAAGAGGGAAATATCTAAGCCATTGGAAACGTTTCTCTCACTATGATCAATGAGTATTGTAAAACTTACCCTGCTTCCTTTAGGACAGTGGTTTTCAAATTTGAGCATTCATCAGAATTGCCTGGAGGGCTGGGTAAACACAGATTGCTGGACACAGCTTCTGATCCAGTAGGTCTGGGGTGGGGCCTGAGAATTTGCATTTCTAACACATTCCCAGGTGATGCTGGTGTTACTGTCCAGGGGCCACATTTTGAGAACCACTGCTTTAGGGATATGCTTTCTGGCACAACTTCATATTCACAGTCTGTACCAGTTCTTGAGGCTGGGGAGGGAAATCAGCAGCTGTTGCCTCCACGCCTAGCTTAGACTTTTTAGTCCTGGGGCTCTGACCCACTGGTTTTCCTGTGTGTCCTTGGAACTCCTTTGGTAGCCTGAGCTCATATCCACTGCTCCAGAAGCAGAGAGAGTTCTCCCTTTAGGTGACCTCTGCCCTGTGGGCTGGCCTCAAGGCTCCAGCTTAGACTCGACCCCTCCTGATTGTTCTTCTCAGGGCCCTGCTCATGCCCCTGGCAGTCCTGGCCCTTCCTTCCAGGTAATGGGACAGCCTTCCTCTCTGTCCTATCCATACCCATCCATGCAAATGAGGCCCCCAGTGGGACCCCAACTATACTGGACTGTGTGTGTGTGTGTGTGTGTGTGTGTGTGTGTGTGTTATTTTCTTGGAAATTAAGAGCTATTCTTTTCCCAGAAGAACGTATTTTCTGCTTTTATAATGGAGGTGAATGAAAAATAGGACCCGCTGTGTAGAAACGCAGTTTATAGCAAGCTGCAAAAAGACATTGGCCCCATTAAACAAGAGATACCTGCAGTTCCAGAAGGAAAAATAAGCATTTACAAATTTATGTAGTACATCTTTGACCAGTGAACTGAATGGTCCTCCTACCCACACATGAGGGTGTGGATCTTTTTTCCTTATGAGTTACATCAATGATATTATTTCGTTTCCATGCTTTGGTTACTTAAAAAATACCATTTATTACTGATTTCCTCCATTTGCTTTCTCTAAAAGGGTCCATTAGAATAAATACTTGAGCTGAGCTCAGACTTCTTGGTGCTAAAATTATGGTGGCTGATCGCACCACCATCTGTTCTGACCTGTTCTGGCTCATCAGGCTTCCAGAACTGTCCACAGCTGGCAGGCTCCAGAAGAGCCAGCCTGGGAGCATGTGGAGAGCACAGGGCTGGGAGCGACACTTCAGTTTCCTCATTTGTGAAATTAGGGGCAGAATGAGATGACCTCTAGGGTGTTTTCGTTTTGTTTGTTTTGAGTTCTGACTGCCTAAAACATAGTTGATTGGCCATAATTAAACACAGCTTTCATGCACATTCTTATTCACAGATAGATACCCCAAGCCACTGGCTGCCTCGATGCCTTGCCTTAAAAGCCTGGACATGATCATTCATCTTTTTTTTTTTTTTTAATGTTTGCTTATTTTTGAGAGAGAGAGGGAGAGAGAGAGAATGCGAGCAGGGGAGGGGCAGAGAGAGGGGGAGACACAGAATCCCAAGCAGGCTCCAGGCTCTGAGCTGCTAGCACAGAGCCCGACGTGGGACTCAAACTCATAAACCGCGAGGTCATGACCTGAGCCGAAGTCAGACCCTTAACCAGCTGAGCCCCCCAGGAAACCCCCAGCTCTTCATTCCTTTCTAAGGCTGGGTGATGTTCCACTACATGTATACACCACATCTTTATCCCTTTGTTTATCCCTTCATCCATTGATGGACACTTGGGTTTCTTTCATCGCTTGGCTTTTGTGAAGAATGCTGATGTACAGATGTATCTTTAAGACTCTGTTTTCAGTTCTTTTGAGAATGTACCCAGAAGTCGAATGCTGGATTGTGTAGTCATCTGTGTTTGCTTTTTGAGGGACTGCCATACCGTTTTCCACAGTGGCTGTACCATTTTAGGCACTCCGTGTCTCTACATTTTCGCCAATGCTCGCTGTCTCCTGTGTTTTGCTAATAGCCATCCTAATGGGTGTGAACAAGAAGTGCTTGTAAGGATCATCTTCTCTTAAGGAAGAGGAAACTGAAGCCCTGAGACAGGGTGGGTCACACAGAGATGCGGCGGTCACAAGCACATCAGTGACAGACCTAGAACCTGGATCCCCCAACCCACACTTGGTAGTTTTTACTGAAACACACAGTCCTGTTTCCACTCTTTATGTCAGAGGGTGCTCAGCCGTGGCCATGGG
This sequence comes from Panthera uncia, assembly GCF_023721935.1. Taxonomy (NCBI): domain Eukaryota; kingdom Metazoa; phylum Chordata; class Mammalia; order Carnivora; family Felidae; genus Panthera; species Panthera uncia. Next base: position 84,331 of record NW_026058162.1, on the reverse strand, counting down.
CCAGATACAAACTTCAGATTTCTGTGGTTCAGTCCTCACTTTGTTTTTGTTTTTTAATATTTCAAAATTGTATCAACGTTTTAAAATATGGAAGGATCTTATATTTTAAAAAGTCTAGATTTCTGAATTCTCCCTCTGAAAGTAGAAAGTCTAGTGACTCGGTCTGGCATTCTGGGGCACAGCATGATGGGAGCAACTGCCATCTTAGATGGGACATCCCGGTCTCCAGTTTGCCACTGTCCCCACCACTCCCTAATATCCTTCCATACATACTGCTTCACACACTGGCTGGACCCAGTGAATCCTGGAGTTTGCAGATCTCTGCTTTCTAAGCATATCCATGTTGGCCATCCTGTGTCAACAGATAGGTAGTTATATGTAACAGCACAGGCTGGTTCCATACCCCCTTGCTCTTTATTCTGCACTGAGTGTCTTGCTGTTTCTTCACCCTAGAAGTGAAATGATATTGCAAGTAAATAATGCAGAATATAAATAAAGATATATGTGAATAGTCTGATTTGGTGACAGTGTGATGAGACAGAGAAACACCAGCAGGAAAGCCCAGAGATTCGGACGCTCGTCTTGACTCTTTCCCAGGAAATCTCTGCACCACCTTAGCTAGCCCCTTCCCAGTCTAGCATCCTTGTGCCAGTGTGTCCCTTGCAGGCTGGATCCCCAAGGTCTCACAGGGCCCTCTAGTTTATAATGAAGGGAAAAAAATAACTCCTTTTGCATTGTTGGTGGAGAAAACCAGCCCAGTTAAGCTGCTTCCCCAGGACGACGCCTCCGAACAGACTCTTCCTGTGGCTGCCAGCACACCCACCCTCTGCTTTCTCTTTGCTAACAGGTGAGGAATGACCTAACTGGGGTTCTGTATGGTGAGGACATTGAGATTTCGGACACCGAGAGCTTCTCCAATGATCCCTGCACCAGTGTCAAAAAGCTTAAGGTGAGTGCAGCTGGCCACGGCCGGGGGGACAGACCGATGCCTTGCTCCAGGCTTCCCCACATCCCTGACTATGAAAGTGTCTTGAGTTCTGGCTGTTTCATTTCATCCTGGCATTTCACACATGGGGAGAGGCCCCAGGAGCTGGCTCCCCTTGGCTGCCCGCATGCTTGTCCAGCAGTGGCCAAAGGTCTGATTGCTAGGTACATAGTCCTGGAGAGCTTACTGGGTGATTTTGTGTCTCTCAATCGAGCCTAAGAGGTAAGCAGGGCGTGAGTTATTACCTTCTTCATTGCAGAGAGGCTGAGAGAGAGGGAGTGTCTTGCCCGAAGCCACAGCAAGGAAGTACAGTTTGTTCGGACTGAACGCCTAGGTTTCTGACCCCTCTCGCGACACTCACTCCAGGAACAGAGAGGGCCGACTAGAAGTTTGCCCGGCTGTCAGGGGTCTCTGTCTGCCATTTGTCTCCTCATCCCGCAAGCTCTCTCAAATACCTGGTTTGTGCCAGACCCCCTCCGGGTCTCACAGACACCATCAGGCCTCAGGTTGCTCACAGCTGGGGAGGAAGCCAGTTACCTCTCTGGGGAACAGGAACAGAGGGGCCTGGGAACAGAGGGAGGAAGTGACTCATCCCGCCTGGGGAGAGGGTTCAGACAAGGCTCCAGAGAAGGGACAGCGTCTGCACCTTGCAAATGGATGAATGGGATGGGGACCTGCAGGAGCCCAGCAGGGAAGGAGGAGTGAAGATCAGAGGGCAGGGCGACCATGCTCACCACTCAGCAAGGATCAGCAGAGATTCCACAGAGGCTGGAGTATTGGGGCTGGAAGGCGTTGGGAGCCAGGTTCCGCAAGACTTGAATGCCGAGCTGAGAGAGTTTAGTCTTTTATCCAGGGGGCAGTGAGGGTGCTGGGGGTTTATAAGCAGGTGCACACAGAGTTAGAGCTGTCACCTTCCTCTTTCCCTCTCTTCCACTCCCTCATGCCCACATTTAGGGCTGCTGGCTTGGAGACCGCAGATGCCAACTGCTAACATGTCCCCTTCCATCTTGGGCAGGTCCCAGGTTACACCAGTCAGAGCAGGTGGCAGTTTCAAGCTCTTGTCTTCCAAAGCCCCCAGTTCACAGATGGGAAGACTGAGGCCCAGAGACAGGGAACGAGGGAAGCAGACACCATGCCCAAGTGTGACATTGCAGCCCTTCAAGCTGCTTCAGATGAGGAAACAGTAGCTTGGGAGGGCCTGCTGGCAGCCGGGTGGCTGGGGCGGGATCTGCCCACGCTGTTCGCCCACAGGCTGTGTGGTCTGAGGGTCCAGTCGGGTTGTGGGGTCTGGAGGACCCAGAGTGGTACAGTGCCTGCTCGGCAGGGAACAGCCAGGTGGGCCCGATGCTGTGATGATGTTCTGCCACACAGGGCAGCGTCTCCCCAGGGTGGGCACTTGAAATAGCTTCCTGTGCCTCAGAGGCCCAGCAGAGTTCTTTGGGCTTTAAAGTTTAAAGAGTCTTTGTGTGTAGAGCAGAGGCACTAGTTGAAAGTCTGCAGAGAAATTAGGGAAGGAACTGGGTGCTCTGCTCGTTGACCAGCCAGCTCCGCCAGAGGTAGGAGTGACATTACCGATGATGGAAATAGCAGCCCACCTGTCCGGGGCCCTGGCGGAGAGCCAGGTGCCAATGCAGAGCCCTTGACCTCCGCTGGCTCATTCGGCCCTCCCCAGAGCCCTCGGACAGAGAGTTTTTGCATCCCGGTATCTCAGATGAGAAACGTGAGGCTCAAAGAGGTTAAGGATCGCCCCGAGTCACCCAGCTGGAAAGCGGTGGGTTGGATTGAAGCCTGGGTCTGGACGACTAGGCGGCCCAGGTCTCTCCACCGCCCCGCACAGCTGCTGCCAGAAAGGATGACAACATCACATAAGCTGGGGGAGGGAGGGGTGCAGAGCCCAGTCTGTCTGTTGGCAAAGGAGTCCTTCTGGGGGAAGCGCTCTTCCCCCACAGACCTGCATGACTCCTTCTCCAGCCTTCTTCTTGTCTTTGCCCAGTTGTTCGCTTTTTCCAGAGGCCTTCCCTGCATGCTTCATTTAGAAGTTAAATCCTTGTCTACTTTCTGCTGATTTTCTCCATTTCACTAACAGACGCCTGTCTGTCACGGCTGCTGTAACAAAGTACCACAAACTAGGTGGCTTAAAGCAAACAGAAATGTATTCTCCCACATTCCGGAGGCTGGAAGTTCAAGGTCAAGGTGTCGGCAAGGCCATGCTGTCTAGAAGGTCGTGGGGCCATCCCGTGCCTTTCTCTTCGCTTCTGGTATTGCCAGCAACCCTTGGTGTCCCCTGTCCTGCAGCTGCGTTAACTGTAGTCCCTGCTTCATATGGCATGTTCCCCTTTCCTTTCACATCGTCTTCTTATTAGGACGTTAGTCGTGTTGGATTACACGTCTACCCTACTCCAACATGACCTCATCTTAACTAATTACATCTGCAGAGAAGGTCACGTTCCAAGGTATTGGGGATTCAACATATCTTTGGGGGCCACAATTCAACCCATCACAACATCTGACCTACCATTCATTTTGCCTAGTCGTTTTATCATCTGTCTCCTCCCGCTGGAACATAAGCTCTAGGAGGCAACAGTTTCTGTCTGTTGTGCTCACTGCTTTGTTCCCCATCACCCAGAATCAAATTAATTTGAGTGTGTGTAAATAAAATACCAAGTCTGGACAGACAAAGCCAACAGAGAACACAAGGATAGAATAGAGTAAAGGAATAGAGTACTGAGTAAAGGAATACTTAGGAATAGAGTAAAGTAACTTCTGGAAAGCTCGGAGAAAAAGCAAATCTCTGGTTTACTGTGGGATAAGATAGAGAAGGATGTTCAGAGGACAAGGGAGAAAACTAAATACCAAATAGCAGAATTAAAATCTGCATTGGAGGTATTAGAGAGCAGAGTTCATGCCAAGAAAAATAAAGATCAATAGTATGAAGGACAAACTTGAGATATTTCCCAGAATTCAGAGGAAATGGTGAGAGCAATCAATCTAATGAGGGAAGGGAGAATAGTTATGGACACTGGAAAGGGAGATCCTAAGGGAAAACCAGGACAGATGAAACAGAACAAAAATCAAAACAAAACAGGCTCCACACTAGCAGTGAGTGCACCTAGCACTCGGACTTGGTTTCTAATACCGTTCTGTAGGAAAAGGAACCAGGACTCCTTGGGAAAATGGCTGATTCTAGGACTGGGGCAGGAAATATGCACGATGATCCTGGAACATCTTCTAGTGCCAGAAAGTAAAGGAGTGCGGCTGAGTGCAAGGGCTCCCAGTGGCCAACGCTGGGACAATTTCAGCAATAAAATAAAACAGTATTGGATTAAAACCCAAAGTATAAAATAAATATCCATGTGTCCATACTGCTGTGAATGATTGAATAAATAAATGGGAAAGATCAGGCAAATATCCTATACAGAAGAATTCCAAATAATTTACATAGATATTTCAGGTCCATGGAGGCAGAGCAGAATGACCCGCTTCTTAAGTGATTTCTTTCCAAAGAGTCCACTGTAGAAAGCAGGGAGAAGAGTGGCTTGATGATGGAAAAATCTAATAAACACGACCTCAGCTGGGTGACCGAGGTCAACATCAATAGCAGTAAGTCACGGTGATAGGCTACACCCTTGATATGAGGAAATGAGAAGGGCAATTTACCTCAGTGGGTCTTCCCTCCCCAAACCCATGCCCTAAGCCTAACCATGAGAAAAACATCAGGCAAATTCTAGTGGAAGCCATTTCCCAAAACACTCCTCAAAACTGTTTAGGTCTTCAGAAATAAGGAATGTCTGAGCCAAAAGGAGCCTATGGAGACATGACAACTAAATATAATGTGTTACCCTGGATGCAATCCAGGGATAGAGCAAGGACATTAGAGAAAAAAAAAAAAAAAAAAAAAAAAAAACAACTAAGGAAATCTGATTAAAGTATGGGCTTTAGCTAATAATAATCAATATTGGTTTATTATAACAATGTGCCCCACGAACATAAAATATTAATAATAGGGGAACCTGGGTGAGGAACATATGAGAACCTTCTCTCTTTGTTATCTTTCTAAAACTATTCTCAAATAAGAAGTTTGTTTTCTAAACAGAAGACAAATTTAAGGGGGCTCAGGAGGGTCCCACTAGATTGGATTGACAAAATTGCTAATAGTCAACCATTTTTGAAGTACCATATCGACAATTTCATGAGGAAATGTACAATGTGCACACTGTATGTGCGTCTAGCTGGCCTTCCCACATTCTAGCAGAATTGGTGAAAAGAGAGTCATACCAACACACATTTTAGCAAAAGCTTTGAAGTACAAATATAAAGGGGGAAATCTACAAGTATCTAGGCCAGAAGAAAACGAATTTCCCACAAAGGTGCAAAAACCAGGCCACCTCAACTCCTCTGCAGCGTTCAATCCCAGAGACAATGGAGCAGCTGGGAGACATTCTCCCATGTGTGTAGCTCATGTGGCATACCAGCCAGGTGCCTTTCTCGAAGTTAATCCTTGAAGTCCTACGTCAGCCAGCCAAGAACAATGGCAAACTTCATAGCTGAGGTCATGGCAGAAACTGCTGATCAGGGGCCACCAGAACCCATAGACAGAGAGCTGAGTCTAAATAATTGTTCTAAAATGGTATACAGATGCTGGGACGCCTGGGTGGCTCAGTCGGCTGAGTGTCCGACTTCAGCTCAGGTCATGATCTCGCGGTTTGTGAGTTCGAGTCCTGCATTGGGTGCTGTGCTGACGGCTCAGAGCCTGGAGCCTGCTTCGGATTCTGTGTCTCCCTCTCTCTCTGCCCCTCCCCGTTCACTCTCTGTCTCTCCCTCTCTCTCAAGAATAAATAAACATTAAAAAAAATTTTAAACGGTATATAGATGCAAAAGTTCATTTTGAAAGCAAACGTACATATACATAGAGTGCAAAAATACATCTGGTAATAATAATTGAGATGTTAAAATCCATATTCCATTAACGTAACCAAAAAAGTGGGCAAGTAAAAAATATGGGTGGTAACCTCCTGGTCTTAAGTAGCAGAGGGACTCAATAGAGACCATTTTGTTCATGAGTTTCCTAAGGAGAAACATACAAGCTAAAGAAGGCTTTGAATAACTTGATGGTAAATATACTATAATGCAAATAGAACCCAAAGCTTCTGAAGCACAGAAAAGGGAAGCAGGGAAAACCTAGTCCACATACTGAAAAACAGAAAGAAAATGTGAAAACCAGAAAGCATAACATATAATTGTAGACCAAATACAGTCCTTCTGACCGTAAATTCAAAGAGGTCAAACTCCCTATCAAAAGGCAAAGACAGAGAACTGTATTTTTGAAGGACTAACTATAGCTGTTGACAACAGAGAAAGTGACACAGAAAGGTCAAAGGTAAAAGACCAGCCAAAGATAGGTCAGGCAAACCCAACCGAAGCAAGAACCCCAGTGTTCATTTGAGACCCAAAGGGAATTCAAGGTACAGGCATTAAACAGGATTAAGGAGAGTCATTCTCTATAGATAGGGGTACAATTCACCATGAGAATAATACAATCATGGACCATTATTGCTCTAAATTACATCTCACTGAAATATATAAAGAAAAGCCTGTTAAAATACAAAGGAGAATTGACAGAAACACAATAGCATTGGGAGCCATAACATTTCTCTCAGTCTTGGACAGATCACCCAGGCAAAAATAAGCAAGAACACAGAGGAACCAAATAATGAAATTAATCAGGCTGATTTAGCAGATATGTACCAAAGTTCGCCTAAAGAAAGTCAAGAACAACCATCTCTGTGTGATGGAGTCCCGAGGCCTTTAAGCTCCTTCCAGGCCTGTTCCGAACATGGGGCTTTAAAGTTAACTGTTGCCAGGCAGGACTGGGCGGGGGCCCGGAGTCTGCCCCTGGGTATTTCCATGGTGCTGGCTCTGAAGCGTTGGGCTGTGAGGGGGAGAGCGCCAGGCTTCCACTGTCCTGCTCTGTTCATTTTGTTTGCTTTCTCTACCTTCCCCGGAGTAGCCTCTAGCCTATCATTCAGGGTTCTGATTCCAGGAAAATCTCCCTAATTTATAAACCAGCCGATTAGCAACCTTAATGCCATCTGCAACATTAACTCCCCCTTGCATGTCACAGACCATACCTGTAGGTTCTGGAGATTAGGAAATGGACACTTTGGGGGGACCATTTGTCTGCCTATCATAGGAGGACCACAAAAACAGACTTTCGGGTGGACTGCTGCCCCCCGTGCTCCATGAGAGAGGCCTAGTGGGAAGTCCCCCCTCCCCACACCCTATAGGCCAGAATGCTGCTTGGCTCCCGGAAAGTAGAGTTCATATAGGCACCCCGAGGGGATGCAGAGCTACAGAATAAACGTGGTACATTCCAGCAGGCCAGTTTTGCTCAGAAACATGGGGAGAAACGCATTATTTTTATCTTGAGATAAACATAGGTATGTTATTGGAATGCTAAATGTATGTGAATTTTCAAAATAATAAACTTTCCAGAAATGGCATGCTTTCCCAGTGGGCTGCTATGGGCTATTCCCTCTTTGCTCTCTTCTTTAAGAGTATATGTCTCCCTAAGGTACAGCCTTGTTGAATCACTGTGTTGTACACCTGAAACTAATATAACATTGTGTGTCAACCATAATCACCTAGGTAGATAGATAGATAAAAATGAAAAATAAACAGGAGGGCTAATCAGAATAAAAAGATTGTTGTAACAACAACAAGAATATATATCTCTTGCTTCTCTGCCTTTAAGGACATTTATCTGGTGAGGGAAAAAAAGGGTCTAAGAAAAACTTAACTTGAGCTAAATAAAAGTACTCATTCCAGGTATGGAATCAGTGTGTCAGGGCCAGGAGGGACTTTGGGAAGCATCTAGGCTAACCCTGCTGGACTCATCCCAGGTCTCACAGCCAGAGTCAGGGGGCGAGAGTGGCCTGAGTCCCTGGCCCCTTCCTCAGTGCCCACTGGCCCCAGTCAAGCCACCTCCCAGCCCCACCACGGCCAGCCTCTAAAAGTTTGACCGCCCTGGGGCTTGTCATACCTCCTCCCTTTCCACAACTTTTGTACACAGTTTCATCTGATTTTTCAGCAGCCCAGTGGGTCTGTGGGGCTGGGCACCTGAGAAACCAGGAAGTGATCACATGTGGGCCAAGACAGGTGCACAGGCGGCAGGAGATGCCAGACAACCCAGTGTCCGGGTCGACCTTGCCTTTCCAGCGGGACCTGCCACGGGGAAGGCAGGATGGGGTGGCCTTCTGCTTTCCTGCTGTTTTAAATGTACGCCAGCTATTTTAACGCCTCAGGATCACATCTGCTGTTCCAGTGCCTCCACACGGAAGTCTGCGGGACTTTCCTCTGTGAGTTGTTGCTGCAGACTGGATGTTTGCTCAGCCTGGGAGAATATATATAGGGGCAGTGGTCAAGTGCTCAGGCTCTGGGGCTGGGCCCAGCCGGGGTGGAGGCCGGCACCACCACTGCCTACCTGTGTGACCTGGTGCCTTAGGTTGAACTCCCTAGAAACAGAGCCCGAGGTTCTGGTGAAAGAGCTTTATGAGAGCACGCTCAGGAGAAGGGAGGGAGGCAGGGTAAGGCAAGAGGGGAGCTGGGCCAGAATGCTGTCTTGGCTGGAGACCATGTTAGCCTGGCCCCCCTGGGGTGTCTGGACCACACAGCTGGTCCCACCTTTCCGAGACCTCAGTCGGGTCACTGGGTGCTGCAGAATGTGGCACCCAGCGTGGCCTTTAGGGCCAGGAAGTTCTCTGTAGCGGGGGGCAGTTCTCCAGAGAAGCCAGTGAAAGTGAGCTGTAAGCTGTAAGCCGCCCACCCTGCACGGGATGGATGCAACGGTGCGGGGGGGCTGGGGGGAAGTGGGGAGGGAGTATCCAGGAGGGCCAGCAGTGTCTGCCACCCTCAGAAAAGTTTCAGCTCACTCATGAAACTTTCCGGAGTGGACATAATAATAACGGCTCTTTCCTTGGGTGGGGCTGATGACTGCTTAGTACCATGGTTAGAAAAGCACTTAGGAATTGTCCTTGATTTTTATTTTGCTAGAATCCCCTGCAAACTGGAGGTTATATACAATAAAAAATTTCCTTTTTTATTGAAGTACAGTTGACATACAAGGTTATATTAGTTTCTTTTTTTCTTCTCATTTAAAAAATCTTTTATTAAAACTCCCCCTTTATTTGCCTTCTTTTTATATATATATAGAATTTATTGTCATACACAAGGTCTTTGAATTGGGATTTCCTTCTTATGTGGTGTGTGTGTGTGTGTGTGTGTGTGTGTGTGATTTTAGCTTGCTTTAAGGGTCCCAGAGACAAAGAGACTCTAGACAACAGATGAGAAGGACCCAGGAAGGAGGAAAGGAAATCCATCCAAGGTTTGGGCTGAGTACCCCTCCCCAGACCTCCCACCCTGTCGCTGTTTCCTTCCATTTTTGCCCCTTCTCCGTAGGCGAGGCCTCTTGTGTGAACATAGGCCTCCATATGGTCTCCAACCTTAGATCTAACCGTTTGAGCACAAGTTGTCCTTTGTCCCACCTCATGTCACCTTTCACCCCTGGTGGTCCCCTGCGGAATCAAGAGTGTGTGGGAAGGCACAGGATTTTTGGACCCTGCCCTCTGTCACATTCTGGGTTCTCTGCACCGTCACAACTCTGTTCTGTCCCTCTGATGACCAGGGGCATTCACAGCTCTCCTCCTGTACCCCCCTGGTACTCCTCATTCTGCCCCAAAGTCCTTCCCACCACAAAGGAGAGTGTGCTTCCACCCCTGGCAGGGAGGTGGGAGGCGTGGCCAGATGCAGGGACCACTGCCAAGGCAAAATTTGTCTTTCTACTTTCCGGATTCTCAGGAAGAGATACAAGTTATGTAACACCGAACAGCGTGATTCTAGAACTTTTGTGAGAGCAGGCATGTGTTAAAAATTTTTAAGACTCCTGAACGCTGAAACATTTCCCCTCAGCCCTGCATCTTCCAATTAATTGCTACTCTGGAAAGGAAAACCAGGTATACCCGTGCTTTTCATATTCTCAAGAAAAGTCCTCATGCTCCGGGAGTACACATATCCCATTTTGAGAAGCCCTTCAACCTCTTTCGACTGTTTTCAAGGCTCCTGCTAAGGACCCCTGGCCACTTGCATCTCCCTTTGTCCACTGCCCACCCCGGGATTCCAGGCTTCAGCTGCACTGGGTGCTGGCTCATCCCTCCCAGGCACTACAGGATCTTGCCACCTCTTACTGGCTAGGATCAGAGTGGGTGTGAATAGCTCCCTGCAGCAGGCACCACCTGGTTCTGGCTAGGATCTTTCTCTGACCATCGGAGGGCGACCAAGGTGAGAGCAGTGGGTGCAGGGTGCCGTGCAGTCTTGGGGGAAGCCTTTTGTCTCTCTAGGAAGGGGCTCACTAGATCAGTGATCCCTTGGTTCCATCCAGTACTAACAGTCCAGGAGCACAGAACCAACTGGTCCATGCAACTTGGTTGTCATGGCAACAGAGACACTAAATGGTCCATAAGTGGTAGAGCTGGTTATTTATCTATCGGCAGGTAGGTGGTCAGGTGGTCAGCCATGAAGATGTGGTGACCCCGATCATGCTGAGGCCCTAGGCTAGCAGGATATTAGTTCGGTGGTGACCATAGCAGTCACTGAATAAGGGAATGCAGGCCAGCCAGTGTGCTTGGTAGCTCAGATAGCATTCACCCACTTAATCATGCATCCAACACCTATTTTTATTGATATATGTGGCGTGCCCCATCCCCCTCAGCTGGGGACCCAGAGATGAATCAAGTTACCCTCAGTCCAGTGGGGAAGACAGACAAGCAAGTGGACTTGTGCCATGACAGAGGGCCGCACAGAGTGCTCTGGGCCCACAGAGGAGCAAATGACCACCAAGCCTAATGGGACAAAGATGGCTTCTTGGAGTAGAGGTGCCTGAGCTAAAGCATGAAGGGTGAGCAGCAGCTTTCCAGGCAAAGGAGTGGGGGGAGGGGGAAGGGCATTTGAGACGGATGAGCTTGCAGAAAGAAAGGGGCTGGGGTGGGGAAATGGACGAATGAATGAACGCATGAATGGCAGAGCTGTTGTAGACAACCGCAGGCAGCTCGTTCTGATACCCTGGAAGAGTGGGGAGAACAGTGTGATTTGAGACAAGACGTGAGCAGTAATCGGCTGGTAAATCATCTCGAATGTTCTATTACGGAGCTCAGAGCTGACCTGTAAAGCTCAGGGAGCCATGGAAAGGTTTTATGTGATCACATTTGAATTTTGGAATGATTCCTTTGTTTGCTTTATGGAGACCCGGGTAGATGGAGCAGGACTAAGGGTGGGGACCCAACCAGGAGACAGTTGTAGTTCAATGAGTTGAGAATGATGGTGGCCAACCCAGCGGGGTGGGGCTGCAGGGACGGGGCTGACGTGGCACTGGTGAGCAGGTAGCCAGCGGGTCCTGGTTAGATAGAGGCGAGTGAACCTGGTGGGTGAGAGGGTGGTGACACAGTTCTCAAAGATGGACAACACCGGACGGGGAAAGGGCTCATTGGGAAAGATGATGCGTTCAGCTTGGGATGTGCTGAACTTGAGGTACTTGGGAGAATCCGAGTGGAGGGCTCCAGCGGGCAGCTGGAGAAAGGTCAGGGCTGGGGAGAGTGGCCGGGCCTCCACAGCACACAGTGGGCAGTTGCAGCTGGGGCCGTGAATGAGGCTGCCCAAGGAGAGTACTGAGGGCACGGAGCTAAGGGCACAACTGTGTGGAACACCAGCAGTCAGGGACTGGCAGAAAGATGATGAGCTGATTCAGAGTCTGAGAAGGAAGGACCAGGAGGTAGGAATGAGCCAGGAGGAAGCATCATGGAAGCTAATGAGTGGGTTTCATTAGCACGCATCCTCCGGCCACCCGGCAACGTAGGTAGGATTAGCCCTCTTTTGAAAATGAGAGAATTGAGGCTCTAGGGGATTTAGACTCAGGGTCACGCAGCTGGTCAGTGGTGGAGCTGGGATTTGAACTAAGGTCTCTCTACCTCTAAAATCCAATAAACTATTTCTTCTATACCATGTTTAGCAACACAGAGCTTGGCACAAAGTAGATGCTCAATAAGTGTTTGCTGGCTGGCTGGCTGAATACTATTAGCAGCAAAAAAGGCTAAAAGATTTCAACAAACAAGCAGAAAAACCCTGCAGTGTGCCTGGGAGCATGTCCATAGAACGGAAGCAGCTTAGGACTTTTTATAGCCTTGCAGACATGGTGATGACAAAGGCTTGCCTTCCTTCAACTGCTCTGTTAACGATCTTTTAAAGTCCTTTCAGAGCAGGGTTTTTTTTCCCCCCCTCTTCTTTCCATTCTTGCTTGCAAACGAAGGATGATTTTAGAATCCAAGCCTTTTTTATTTTGCTAAAGTACATGATGAGTAAAATGGCCTCCCAGTCAGCACTTTCCAATTTTGAAAGATGCTAAAAACTGATCTTTAAAGGCATGTTTCTCTTCTTTATGCATCAAAGGGCCTTGAGGCCTGCTGGAGAGGATGGGATGCAAGGCGGGAAGGCAGCACCACCTGCAAGGCTGAGCCTCAGGGTGGAGGGCAGGGAGTGGCTGGGGTGGGGTGCAGGCCGGAGGGCCAGGGCTGGGCTGGATGCTGCCTGCCACATCCACCTTTAACCTGTTCTCTACAGAGCAGGGCCCTGCCTGGATCCCTGTCCCACCTGGCAACCCTAACCCAGGACGGAGCCTCAGGCAAACGCCCAGTAACTGTTTGTTGAATGAATAAATGAGTCGCAGGAGCTGCTGTTCAATACACACAGAGATAATAAGTGCGATCCCATTTACAGAGTTTTCAAATATAAGTTTTTCTTGGAGTTAAAGACGGGTTGGGAGGAGGTTATAAAATCCTAACACTAGCTAGCACTTACTGGGCACTCACTATGTGCCAGGAACTGTGTGAAGCAGTTTGAGGATCATCTCATTTAATTCTCCCAGCAACCCTGGAATTAGGCCCTGGCATTATCCCCATTTTACAGGTGAGGAAATTAAGACTAAGATGGAAAAAGGAGTGGCCTGAGATACCCTGAGGCTTGTTGGTGGAGCTGAGATTTGAACAAAGCTCAGAACTCAAAGAGACTCTGGCACTTCTTAATTGGGAAGCTTCGTGGGTTCCAGGAAGGTATAGAAAAGTCTAAAATACTGGAGTGAGGGTGGGGGGTGCTGCAGCCCTATTTCTGCCATCAACTCCCCCGGGGACCTTGAAGCTCCTTTCTCTCCTCTGGCTTCAGTTTTCCTGGATGTCATATTCCGTGTATGAGGAAGGAGAATAGACGCTGTCTCTGTGCCCTGCAGGGTTTGCCTGCCCTTGGGGAAGGAGATCAGGGATGCTGCCAAGACCCCTCAGAGCCACCAGCCTGTGCAGACTTGTCTCAGGGCATGTCCCTGAGGCCAGGGAGGGCGGCACCAGGAGCCAAGGGGAAGCTGGCCCCAGAGAGGACCAGAGAATCCAGGCTGGGGTGGGACGAGAGGGCAGAGTTCTTGGCCGCAGAGCGGGGGGGGGGGGGGGGGGCAAGAACGTTCCATGCCCGAGGCCTCAAGCCCCCTGGTGTGCCTGTCATCCACTCTGCTTCACTTACATGTCCTTCTGTCCGCAGGGCAATGACGTGAGGATCATCCTCGGCCAGTTTGACCAGAATATGGCAGCAAAAGTGTTCTGTTGTGTAAGTAAAACTTTGGTCACGGCACTGTGTCTTTGGGGGGGTTTCACGAAGCTTCTTCTCAGACTCGTTCTGACTGCCTGGTCTGAGCGGAATGTAGGACTGGAAGCGGTTGTTGGAAGCAGAAGTGTTATTTTCACTGCGCTTTCCTCTTTGCGGGGAGCTAAGCCTCCGGGGCTCAGAACAGTACAGTCCTGGGAGGAACTAGGGACCTCGGTTGACCAAACCTACTGGCTAATTCCTGGTCTAAGCCCTGTCGGCTAATTCTCTGCCCATCTACTCACCCACACTTGATGGAGGCCTGCTCTACGGCACAGCCTCTCCCGCCGAGAGGCCAGACCTTGAGGGTGAGGTGCCTCGGACCCCCTCCCAGCCCTGGAACAGGGCTCAGAGCCTAAGTTTAGAATAATCTCTCAACTGTTCAGTACCTACCCCTGAATTCTTTACAATTGTCTGGTGTGTGATAGGCTACACAAAGTAGTTTTATTAAATGCCTTATCTCATTTAATCTTCTCAATAACCATGTGAAACAACTATCATTATCCCACTTTACAGATGAGGGAATAGAGGCCCAGTTTGTGGCAGAGCCAAGGCTCCATCCCCTTCACCTGATCCCCAATCTAAAAGTCTTTTTTTTTTAATGTTTATTTATATTTGAGAAGAGTGCACAAGCAGGGGAGGGGCAGAGAGAGAGAGACAGAGACAGAGACAGAATCCGAAGCAGGTTCCAGGCTCTGAGCTGTCAGCACAGAGCCCGATGCAGGGCTTGAACTCATGGACTATGAGATCATGAAGTCAGACGCTCAACCAACTGAGCCACTCAGGCACCCCACCTGATTCCCAATCTAATCATCTTTTTTTCCGTATGATGTTTTAACCTAAGTACTTGCACGAATTCTAGCACAGAAACTAAATCTTTGGGTTTTGATACCCTGGCTCCCGTCCCCTGCCCCAGGTCAGAGAAGAAGCAACAGAATGGGAGCCCAGTCCTGTGAGTCGTTATCTCCCCAATAAGCTCTTCCTCTTAGACTGAGCCTATTCCAGGTATAGTCTCTTGTGATGGGCCTTAGGCCTCTGTTCTCTTTGATCTTTTGTCAGTGACTTGAATGAGATTATAAAAAGCAGACTTTGTAGGAATTTTGGAAGTTGTGAAATATGTTGGATGACAGATCCAAGGTGCAAAGAACCCTAACAGGCTGGATGGAATGTTTGATTAAATCTAAGAAGATTAGATCTAATAGTCCTACTAGAAAGTGACATTAGCACAAATCAAGCTGCCTATGTCCATGGTGGTGTAGAGGCATAGCTGAGGTAAGTACTGTGCATTTAGAACAAAAGAGACTTTGGGGTCTTGGTTGACCTCAAGGCTGCTGTGAGTCCCCAGTGTAAGCATAGCTGCCAGGAGCCAAGGGGACCTCAGGCGCTATGTCCACACTCAGGAAAGGTGGCCCCTCAGCTGTCTGCTAGAGAGACACTGCCTGGGGTATCCTACTCAGCTCCTGGTGCACCTTTCAGGAGAGAGGCAGGAACTGAAAACACACCAGGAGTGAAGAGAGAGCAGTGACCTGAAGCCACGGTCACACAGAGCTATTTTACCCTGAAGACTCAAGAACAAAATGAGAACCTGCCTGATCATCTCCCGATTTACCAGGGAGGAGGGAAAGGCCACGAGGCTGACATTTCTGGAGACCCTGGACAGAGTTTAGAGCTCAGGAGTCGGTCTTCTGCTTGGGTGCTGAATTTGGACTTGTTGACACTCTGGGAGCCTCAGTTTTCTCATCTGTAAAGTGGGGATAATAAAGCACCTGTCTCATAGGATCGTTGTGAAGATTAGATGAGCAAAAACACTTGGCACAGGGCCTGATGAGCCCTCAGTAAATGTCCACAGTCTTCTTTTGTTTGTCTATGTAAAGTCTCAGGCATCTGAGAATGGAATAGACCATTGTTGGGCTGGTGAGTTTACTATCAGATGGTCTCTACAAGATTGTATTAAGCATTCTGTGCTCCAGGTAAAGGTAACAAGGGGTCTTTCCATATGAAAATCTAAGGAAGAACAATGAGAAAAACTGAAAAAATGGAGCAAATTAATTTAATGCTTTTTACTTCAAAACCTTGCTTGTCAAGTTTTACTCATAAACCTTTACTCATAAAACCCTGTGCATTACCATCTGAGGTCCAGAAATGGCCCGTTTTGAAAAGGAAAATAATGCTTTGTATTGGAGAATGTAATCTCTTTGGGGGGAGGAAACTGGATTTTATCCCCGCCACCCTTCTCCGTATCCCCAGGGCCTTTCAGACAGCTGGCACATGGTGGGTAATAACTCCGGGAGAAATAAATTAATAAAAAATGACCCATGAAGACACCACAGTGGTCGCTGGCCATCTCCCTTCTCCAAAAACTGCAGACAGACCTCATGTTCTGCTTTGAGCCAAACCCAAGTGGAGGTGTGGCTGTGATTTCTCTCCGTGCCATGCACTGGGATTCTTTCCTGAGTGGCATTTCCAGCCATTGTTTCCGCTCCAGAACAGACCGAGTGGCTGTCTGCCTCTTGACCCAAAGCCCCAGGCTGCCTGCCTTCCACATGGCATGGGACACCATCCACCTTCTTGTCCCACTTTCCTCTTTCCTCTTATTGGATGGTGGGTATTTTGAGATGGGCTTTATCTTAGGGTCTGCAGGTGGCTTTGTTGAGGGATTCTGTAGAGCTTTTTTGTTGGCTGTTTATTCCAAGTGTCAGACCCTCAGATGGAACCCGCCCTCCAGGGCTTGGAGCCTTATCTGGTTAGGAAGCAATTCTTCTGGCAGGTCTGGAAGATCCCGAAGAGAGTCTGCTCAGTGTCTTCTTATGGGTGGGTGACAGAGGGAGGGGCTGCTCAGAGCAGAGACTCCCTACCCCACTCCTCACCCCAAAAAAGGCTTCCTGCCTGTGTCGGGGTCAGAGTGCAGATCAGATGGATACAACCGTATCTCTGCCATCCAAATGCCGCTTTGCAAACTTTGCAGCATGTTGCTGTGTTCTTGAGCCTGGAACTGCCACCAGGGGAAGAGCAGACTCCGGCAAAGCTATTTATAGCCCTGTGGCAAAGTGTTCATTTGGGCTTAGCACAGCTTGAGCAGGTCTTGTCACTTTTGTCTTCTCCCTCCCCCCTCGGGGGTCTATTCTAAATTCTCTAACACTCACGCCTGGGTTCTGGTTTTAGCCCCACCAGCTGTGTGACCTCAGGCAGGTCACTTTACACCTCTGGTCCCCAGCTGCCTCCCCTCTAAAATGGAAGGAGCAGTCCCTGCCCCATCTGTCTCACAGGATTGTCAAGAGGCCTAAATAAGGCCATGGAAGGGAGACCATCATCCCAACTGTTAACTGCCTTCCCAATGTAAGGGTTTATTACTGTCATTGTTGTGAACTGTAATATGAAAAGGGAAATGTCCTTCTTGCATGGGGAGGGGAGGAGGCAAAAGGAAACATTATAAGAAGGGGAAATTGGATTTTTTAAAATAATTCACATCATGGTTACCTGTCTGCAGCCAGTAAGAACCAAAGCGGTCCGTGAGACGGAAGAAGGTGAGCTCAGGACTGCCTGTTGCCACGTGGCAGGGCTCTTTGGTGGCCCACAGGTCCTGAGATCACATTCCCACCGAAGGCAGAGAAAGTGAAAACTCAGGTGACTGTGTAAACCAGAAAGGTGTTCCTTTAGTGACCTCACAACCACTTATCGGGTGCCCTGTGCACACCAGCCACTGTGCTGAGCAGTGGGGAACCCAGGGAAGAGTGGACCCCACCCTACAAAAACTGTCCCTTTGACAAAGGAGACAGACTAGCACACCAGCAGCTACTCCCAGCTCACGAGCATAACAACAGCAGCCCTTCTGAAGACAGAAATGTCAGAATCGAGGACTGGAGCCTTCCCCTCAGTTGCTTTCAATGGTGGATGGTGTATTTAAACCAGTCCACCTACCTTGCAGGAAACCCTCTTAGACCCTCACTCAAAGCCTATTTACTTTTGTTCTGCACATATGTTTAACAGCCCAGGTGCCCCTCGTTCCAAGCCATAGCAGTTTAAGACCAGCAAGTTCAGAGAGGACAGGGACTGGATGGCCATGAAGAGTGACACCCTAGACCCAGCAGCATTACTGCGCCCAGCCCACAACAGTGACTGGTGTTCAAAATAAAGCTATGCGTTACAGAAAGGAGAAGGGAACAAGAAAGAGTTCCTAAAATGTTCCTGAATGTAGTGCTGGCCGGACACGGTACACGTATTATCTCATGTAGTTCTTACACCAACCCAATGAGATAGGCTTTGCCTTCCACAGGCTATAGATAGGAAAACCGAGACCCAAGGAGTCGTGCACCAGAGTTAACCAGCTGGTGTGTGGCAGAGAATCTAGTGTTGCTGGACTGTGGTCTCCCTTTTTGTTTGTTACAGAAGGTCAGTAGAAAAATGTTTATCTTCATCCAGACTGACTCATGTTCTAAACAAGATGTGTCGTCCTTCAGATGGACTAAGCTTCTATTTTCTGGAAAATTCATTCGCAAGGAACAGCTCCTAATGAGACAAGGGTAGGTCAGAGAGCTGTCACGGCAGGTCCCTGGGAGGCTTCTGACTTCCTGTTCTGTGCTGCCTCTAAATTATCACGAGGTCTTTGTCCTCAGAGAGGAAGGCAGACCTGCCTGTGTCTGAGTAGAGCTCCCCTCGTCCTCGCTCTGCATCTGTTGACTCCTCTTTAACCTTTAACCTCTTTAACCTCTTTAACCTTCCTAATAAGAGCGGCTGTCTTTTTGCCTCCACCTTTTAAGGTTGAGAAAGCTCCCAAAAAGTTTTCTTTATTTTGCTAAGAAAAGAGGGGAATTTCCAAAAGTGGACTTTGAATCTTGTCCCCTTGACTTAGCTGTATGTGTTTGGGCAAATTCTTCAATCTCTGAGCCTGAATTTCTTCATCTGTATGATAGAAATAATAATACCACCTCATAAGTTGTTTTGAAAATAAAATAAGATCATGTGTGTAATTGGCCAAGCATGTAACAGGGGCTCAAGATATGTGAGTTCCTCCCTTTCAGTAAAAGATGAGAGTTGTAAAGTCTCACAGACTCTGCCATTAATACAGTGACCTGGGATCAATATGAGGAGCCTTTTGTTCAAAAGTCTAGCCTCCAGACAGAATCTGGGATTATCTTTTCTTTAAAAGAAAGTTTCTCGGGACTAAACCCCATTCATCAGAGGGAAACCCAGGAGATTGCCTGCCTTTGTTGAGCCAGGATTTTATTACATAATTGAGATATGAGGGCTGCCTATGTTTTCTACAATTGTGATGGGGGCAACATTTATAATGTAGCTGCTGGAGAAATGACTATGATCTGAGGATTCATTATGAGAAGTATATCATCTAGAATTGGGGAGGCGAAAGTCCCATATCATCAGAGAAGTCTAGAGAAAAGGCAATGTGATCACTGCTTTGAGGGAGTTGAAAGGCTTTTTCATTAAGTGATTTCGGTTTACTCTCCAGAGCCTTTACTGTACCAATGAGCAGAGGCTGTGGAGATGAGATCTGAGTTTAAGTTAAGGAACAAACATTCTAATTCACGTGTACCCCAATGAGAGGCTCCGAACTGCAGGACGGGCTTTCTTAGGCATTAAGAGAGTTCAAAAGAGTTGCCTCCCCAGATGGAGGAATGGAGGAGCACTCCTCTAACTCTCAGACTTGACAGTAACTTTTCTCCAATGTACAGATGCTCTTAGGGGCTCTGACCCACTTGCCGTGACCCACTGGCTTGGCATCGAGACCCTAATGAAGGGCAACCAGAACCTTCCTAGAGTCCAAAGCAATCAATCTCTTCTTGTCACATTCTCCTGGCCTCTGCTGTAGGCCAAGAGACACAGAGGGGTGTGACATCAATTGTTTCCCAACGTGTTCATGGCTCTCCAGGAATGAACTGCAGGATTATTTAAGGTTCATGTTTTAAAGTGTGCACAGGTCAGGGGTGCCTGGGTGGCTCAGTCGGTTAAGCCTCCAACTTCAGCTCAGGTCATGGTCTCACAGTCCATGAGTTCAAGCCCCATGTTGGGCTTTGCACTGGTAATATGGAGCCTGCGTGGGATTCACTCCCTCTCTGGCCCTCCCCAACTTGTGCTCCCTCCCTCTCTCTCTCTCTTTCTTACAAAAATAAATAAGTAGGGGCGCCTGGGTGGCTCAGTCGGTTAAGCGGCCGACTTCGGCTCAGGTCACGATCTCACAGTCCGTGAGTTTGAGCCCCGCGTCAGGCTCTGTGCTGACAGCTCAGAGACTGGAGCCTGCTTCAGATTCTGTGTCTCCCTCTCTCTCTGACCCTCCCTCATTCATGCTCTGTCTCTCTCTGTCTCAAAAATAAATAAAACAAAAAAAAAAATTTAAAAAAATAAATAAATAAATAAATAAGTAAATAAAGTGTGCACAGCTCATCACAGTGCACAAAGAGTATCTATTGCAATGATCATATAATTTTTATCTTTAGTTCCAATAAGGTGACATATTACATTTATTGATTTGTGAATGCTGAACAATCCTTGGATCCCAGGGATAAATGCCACTTGGTCATAGTGTATAATCTTTTTAATGTGTTCTCAAATTCAGTTTACTAATATTTTGTTGAGAATTTTTGGAACTATATTCATCAGGGATATCAGTCTATAGTTTTCTTATAGTGTCCTCATCTGGCTTTGGCCAGGCCCTCATATTTAAATTTTTATTCAGTGTTTATTATTTTATTATATATGTTTCCAGTAAACTACCTTGGATCTCTTGAGAGATAACAAGGAGAAAAATTAATAAATTCTCTGGTAAGAGGAGGCCTGAGCCCTCTCCACCTGTCTCACAGGGCACAAAGCCTTGAACAAATGTTTGACTCTTGGTACCTTCATGGTCAACCCATCTGTTGCAGGCATATGAGGAGAACATGTATGGTAGCAAATACCAATGGATCATCCCAGGCTGGTATGAGCCTTCCTGGTGGGAGCAGGTGCACACAGAAGCCAACTCATCCCGTTGTCTCCGGAAGAATCTGCTTGCCGCCATGGAGGGCTACATCGGCGTGGACTTCGAGCCCCTGAGCTCCAAGCAGATCAAGACCATCTCAGGAAAGGTCAGTGCCGCGGTCTGCCCATTTCAGTCCTCAGGCCCATCTCTTTTGATCATCTTGTCTGATGATGTTGGCACAAAGTACCCAGTTCTTATTCTAGCCTTTGCTGTGGGACTCTGAGCAAATCACTTGGCCTCTCCGAGCCTGTTAAATGGGGATAGCCAGCCATCCACTGCATGCCCCTCTAAGGAACTGTGAGGATCAGATAAGGTATGGGTGCTTTGCAAGCACAAAACACAGTGTTTATGTAAGCGATAGAGTTGTGATTTTTATAGCACCAACTACAGGCAGTCTGCCTTTCACACTCTGCCAGAGTTTCACTCCATGTACCTCTGACCTGCAATGTCATTTCTCAGGCTCACTGATGCTCCTGTCAGCCTTGAGGGGAGGACAGACCCCCTCAAGTAGACTTTGGGAAACATGTGCCATAGACCGGCCAGACTGGCTTGAGCCCCAGTTTTGCCACTTACTAGCTGTGTGACCTTGAGCTTGGGTTCTCCAAGCCACTGTTTCCTCATCTGTAGAGTAGCAGTAAAAATACTGTCCTCTGATGGCACATGGTACGGTGGCCGACACAGTGCCTGGCCCTTCATTGCTGTCATAACTGGGAGCAGGACCTTGGACAGGGTCTCCACATGTTCCCACAGGCATTACTAACCCCTCCCTGTTTATCTTGGAGGGCTGTGAGAGAGCCAGTAATGTGGCATTCCTGAGTATTTCAGAAGTTCCCCCGTGATTACCTATCAGGGTGTTATCAAGAATCAGGTGATGGCAGCCCTGGTGAATGACTATAGTAACATCTGTCTCTTAGTTCTAACCACCAGCCAGAATTGACAACAACAGTGGGTGTAATTCTCTTCTGCCTTCTCTGAGCTCAGGTTGTTAATTTTTCCACCCAACCACAGCTCCACTGAAGGAATTAAACTTCATGGCAAAGTTATATATATACACATGTATATAAAATCATTTATATATAAATTTTTTATCCATTATTTAATCTCAATCAGAGCCAACTCTAGAAGAATGATTTATTGATTTCTCAAAAAAATGGCAAATCATTAGGACACATTTTGTAAACAACTCTTTAGATCATGCTGGCACCTGAGGGAAGCTGGAAACACACTCTAGCTAGAAAATGCTGGAAGAAATATTTTCATACAAAAATCAATGAGCATATAGAAACTTTTTTGAGATGCTGAATAATGCACAGAAACAACTCATTTTATTTCGAGTGTTATTTTTAAAGGTGTCAAAGTTCGTAGCTTATCAGCAGAGACTTGAGTCCAGGGACACTCTAGACTCAACCTCAAAATAACATAAGATTAGGAAAATACAAAGACTAAGCAAAGGATTCCATGAAAGCAGGCAGCACAATAACTGAACTGAGGACTTAGGAGACCAAAGACAGAAATGGTTACACACGAGTGCTGTGAAGCCGGGGCGCTTAAGGTTCATAAGACACCATGAGAAGGCCTCGAGTGTCGTTCTAAGCAGCATGGATGTGGCAGGATGGGTGAGCCATGCACAAATGTGAGCAGTACACAGGAATGCATTTTGGGAAGATCATTTTTTGTGGTGTCTTGGGGGGAATGCTCTGACTGTAAAACAGCATCTTCCAGGTCACTGACTTTAATTTTTTTCATTTTAATATTTTTATTTGGAGCTAGTGAGGAGGCTGACCTCACCCCCATAACTCTGTGCCTGGGAATGGAATACTTTGTGGTTATTCCTGGGGCTGTTCACTTTACCCCTCAATATGGGTTACTCACTGACAGGCCTCCCAGAAGGGAGTTAGTGCCATTAAAACAGAGCCAAGCTCCTGGCATGGGGAGCTTCCAAAATTCCAGGACACCCAGTCCCTGTCTCTAAGGTTTGAAGCAAGAGACAGCATTTCTGAGGTGCTGGGGTGGCTCAGTCAGTTAAGCGTACAACTCTCGGTTTTGGCTCAGGTCATGATCTCATGGTTCATGGGTTCAAGCCCTGAGTTAGGCTCTGTGCTGACAACATGGAGCCTTCTTGGGATTCTCTCTCTGCCTCTCTCTCTCTCTGCCCTTCCCTGGCATGTGCTCTCTCTCTCTCTCTCTCTCTCTCTCTCAAACTAAATAAATTAAAAAAAAATTAAGACAGCATTTCTTACATTATCCTGAGGTTACAAGATGATTGAAATTATTCGGGAAAACCTGGGGCATCTGCCTCTTGAAAGCAGAGGTTGAGGCCTCCCCTATAGATCATCTAGACCAGCCTCCTGTCAGATTCTCAGATCCTTCCAGTAGCCAAAGAATTGCTACTTCTCCTTTAATTTCCTCCACTGGTCTCCTAGGACCCCCACAGGTCCAGCTTGTGGTGACCATATCCCCAGAGATGTCCCTTGCCCAAACTAAACAGCCCCAATCCCTCCAGTTGGAATTCATATGCCTAGCGCAGAACCTAAGGGCAAAATTTAAAGCCATGCTTGAATCCTCAGTAATCAAGATGAAAAGTATTTTCATCAAAATGCAATCGTTTTTAAAATTCAAAATTAACACACACACAAATCCATGATGAACAAAATATCAATATTTTAAATGAAGATAAGATTCCCAGGACTGGGATTAGGGTGAGCTAAGTGATTTAGGTCACACAATGGCAACACTGGATCTTGTCTGTATTTAAAATTCTGATGTTCCTCGTGGATTTTTTTTTGTGTGTTTGTGTTTGTTTTGATTTTTAAAAATACTGCCTTCAAATGTCATTGGTCTTGATTATTGAGGTATTTGGCTCCCTCTTCCGTGTTACGCCTCGCTCGCTTCCCCCGGTCCCGGCCCTGAACAGGTTGTGTTGATCCAGCCCCTTCCGTGCTTAGCCCATCCTCCGTGCTTGCTCTTGTCGAACCGTCTCTCCTTGGGGTGTGGGGCCCGTGGTTGAATAAAACATTCTTATTTGTGGTCTGACCACCGCCAAGTTCCCCAACTAACCTCCAAGAGTCTACGGTCAAAGGAAAGTCTAGAGAGGTGGGAAATGGTTCCTGAATTTGGATTTGTGTTATACGTGAGTGCTGGGGACTGTGGTCAGCCTGACACAGGCTGCTGAGCTGATGCAGATATTGGGGTCCATCAGTGTCCATGAAGACAAGCAGACACTTGCAGAACCAAGTGAATAAGCTCTTGACATTCTCACTAGGGAAGCTAAGGGGCAGAAAAGGCTAAGGAGACATACCCAAGATCCTTGTAGTCGGTTGAATAGCGGCCCCTAAAAAGGTATGTCCATGTCCTAACCCTTGGAAGCTGTGAATGTGACCTTAACTTGAAAAAACATCTTTGCAGATGTAATTGATTTAAGGATCTTGAGATCATCCTGGACTATTCAGGTAAACCCTAAATCCAGTGGTGAATGTCCTGAGAAGAGAAAGGCAGAGGGAGATTTGCCACATGGAGAAGGTCATGGGACAGTGCAGGCAGAGATTGGAATGGTGCATCTTTAAGAAAAGGAGTGCCAAGGATTGCTGGGAGCCGCCAGGATCTGGGAGAGATGCATGGAACGTTTTCTCCTGCAGAGCCTCTGGAGGGAACCAGCCCTTAGTTTCAGACTCCTGGCCTCCAGAACTGGAAGAGAATAAACTTCTGTTGTTTCAAGCCACCGTGTTGGTGGAAATTTGTTATGGCAGCCCCAGGAAATTGGTACAGTCACCCAGCAGGTCAGGGACAGCCCCAGGACCTGAAGCCAGGACTGCTCATTCCCTACCCAGGGCTCCTTCCCTTCTGCCATGCTCTCTGCCTAGACTTGCAACGGGCTTCGAACAGAATGCACCCAAATCAGCCCTCTCTGTCTCAGTGGGGCACCTCTCATAGGTGGCATAACAGGAGAGTGTGGGTCTGGTGGTCAGGAGATCTAGCACCAATCCTGGCATTCTCACCAATGAATCGGCCTCCATAGCTAGTCACCCCACCCCCACGCCAGTCTCAGTTTCCTCAACTGAGAATGAGAGATTTGAACCCAATAGCTGCAGGGGTCCTTCCACAGCTAAGTTCTCTGGCTCTGTGTAAATATGGTACTGGGTTCTTACAGTGAGCTGTGTGACAGGTTGTAATGTTAAATCTTGGAATCCCCAAGTGACTCCTAGTAGAGAAAGTTGCAGAATCAGGCAGAACAGTGGCCCCTCTTGGAACATATTCTTTGAGGTTCCCTCTTCCATACACCTGTTGCCAGTGTCAGGACATCCCCAACTCTTTCACTGGCACCCAGGAGAGTTCTGGAAGGAAGAAAAACAAGGTCATGGGCCTCCAGAGCACGTTCATCACTCTCCTCCTACTGGAATTTCCAATGATGGGACAAGTGCAGACATTTGTGCTTCCCTGAGCACATCCGGAGCTCAGTCTCCTAGAACCTCGTGAGGACAGTCTCTGGGCACTTGCTTTGGCTCCACTGTCTGGCCTATTCTCCTCACTGAGATTCCCCATTACCACTCTGCTCCCCCTTAAAGACTCTTTGACATCGATGATTTCCATTGTCAGCTTTCACTTTTCAAAGTCCCGTTAGGTTTGTTTCCAGTGTGAGCATTTAAAACTCTAGTTAGGTTTCTCTGGTGATGGCTCAACCTCTCTGGACATGTTTCCTGTCCTCCTGCTGAGGCCCAGAGCTGGACCAAAGCACCAGATGGAAATGTTCCCAGAGCCCTGGAATCCCTGGGGACCTCAGAGGTGGCCCCAATCCCCCATCAAATGCACAGGCTCATTCTTTGGAAGAGTTTTGTAATGTTTTCCGGCAAGAACCTTCTGCAACCACCCATGACTGTCGACGCAACATGGCAGAACTGGAGGAAACACAAATCAAGTGGGTGCTCAACTGGAGCTGGTGACCCAGAAAAAGCTTCACCCATCTCATTATCACTGCCATGTGAGCTCCTGACAAAGAACATGGAACTTTTAGGCAAACTCTAGGTTCTAGAGAGGAGGAAGGAAAGGGGCCGTGGAAAAGTAGGCATGCTCCCTAGGGAGGTGATCCTTCACAGTGCTGCTGCCTCTGCTTCTCACCTTCCCCAAGAAACTCCTCTTCCCTTTTGCTTCCCTAGGAATTCACTTCGATGGGGGACAGGTAGTGTAGCAGAGGAACACAGGCTGTGGGGGGAAGGGTGTAGTAACCTATGGAGGGTCTTAAGGAATAGGGCACTGGCTAGATTTGAATTTTGGTGCCACCACTTCCCAACTGGGAGACTCTGAAAGATGGTTAGTTGTCCATACCAACATCCACAACCCCCATCCACCTCACTAACACAACTCTGGTTTTTAAGTAGGAATGTTGCCACCTAGCTGAAAAGGGACATTCCCCAGCTTCCTGTGTAGCTAGATATGGCCAGGATTCTAAGTCTGGCCAATGGAATATAAGTAGAAGTGTTGCGTGGGACTTCTGAAAGTCTCCTTTAATGGGAGTGCTTCCCTTCTCCTGCGTGTTGGCTGGATATGGATGGGATGGCTAGAGACCTAGCAGCCACATTGGGTCAAGAAGTGACTGTGAGAAGGAAACTTCATTCTAGGGTGGTGTTGCCTACAATTTTAGTATATGTGCTGCCAAAGCGAGCACGGGTGGTGTTGCCTACAGATAGGAGCTGGCTCCCTGATTACACTGTGGAGCTGCCCTAGCAACCATGCACTGCCTACCCATGGACATTTTTTTTACATGAGGAAAAAAAAAAACTATGCCCAAGTCACTGATAATTTTTTTTCTTTTATATACAGCTGAATCAAATGACATAGTGATAGTGATCACTAGTGATACAGTGACATTGAGCCAGTCATTTGACCTTTCTGAAATTGTTTCTCATCTACAACATTGGGATAACAATATCTCCTTTATAAAATATAAGAATTAGATAAAGTAAAGCAAAGAAAAGTATCTTGCAGAGTCCCAAACACACAATAGGTGTTCAGAAAATTGTGGTTCTCTTCCTCCTTTAGCACAGCAGCCTCAGGGCCAGAGAAAGGAGTAGTGAGTCAGTTTACACACACCTACATACAAATCTGCTCTGGCTTGTGATTGGGATTTTACTCAATTTGTAGATTGATTTAGGAAAAATTGACTTAATAATATAGTCTTCCAATCCATGAATTTTGTATATTCTTGCTTTTACCTGGGATGTCTTTAATTTCTCTCAGAAATGCTTTGTAATTTTCTGTATAGAATTCTTGCACATACTGTGTTTGATTTATTTCTAGGTATTTGATGTATTTTGTTGAATCTATGTGCAAATTACTATTGGGTGCATATGTAGGGTGGAATTTCTGAGTCACAGGGTATGCATATGTTCAGCTTTAGTAGACCGTGCCAAACAGATTTCTAAAGTGGTTGTACCAGTTTACACACCCACCAGCAGTGATTGAGAGTTCCAGTTGGTTCACATGCTCACCAACATTTGGTATTGTCGGCTTTTTAATTTTAGCCAATCTAGTGGGTGTGTAGAGGTATCTCATTCGAGTTTTAATTTACATTTCTCTGATGACTAATGAAGTCGAGTATCTTTCCATATCTTTACTGGTCATTTTGATACCCTCTTTTACAAATTTCCTGTTCAAGTCTTTTGCCCATTTTTCTACTTGGATTCTCCATCTGTTTCTTACTGATTTATAGAAGTTGTTTTTATATTCTGCACATGAATCCTTGGGTGGTTATATGTACTATTTATATCTTCTCCCATTCTTGAACTTACCTTTTCTCTCTTAATGATGTATATTGGTAGTAGTCTAGTTTATTGTAGTCTTAATTTTAATGTAGTCTAGTTTATTAGTCTTCTCTATTATTTTAATTTTAATGTAGTCTAGTTTATTAGTCTTCTCTACTATTAGTATGTCTGTGTTCTGTTTAAGTGTCTTTGCCCACCCACACTCATGAAAACATTTTCGTATCTTATCTTTTAGAAATTTTGTTTTCCCTTTCACGTTTAGATGTAGAATCCACATGAAATTGATTTTATGCATGGTCTGAGGTAAGATCAAGATTCATTTTTTGTTGATATTAACAACCTGTTGATTCAGGACCATTTATTGAAAAGTCCATCATCCTCACCACCAGCACTGCCATGCTAGAGTGTCAACTCTGTCATATATGTAGTGTGCATCGTGGATCTGTTCCTGGAGTTTCCATTCTCGCCATTGGTCCATTTGCATATCCTTTAACCAATACCACTGTCTTAATAACTGAAACTTTATAATAAGACCTGATACCCAGTAGTGTAATCTTTCATCTTTTTTCTTCTTCTTTAAGATTTTCCTGGATGTTCTTGGCCCTGATGTCATTTTTTGTTTAAATCTACTCACATATTTGCACTTTTTATTACTTTTCATTCCTTCCTGCAGTTCTGTTCTTTTTATGGTCATTTTCTTTCTACCTGAAGAACTCTTCTTGGTATTTCTTTTACTGTGGGTTGGCCATAGACAAATTCTCTCTGTTTCTGGGTGTCTGAAATTTTCTTTCTCGCACATTTAATTTTAAGGTGTAGAATTCTAGATTGTCCATGATTTCTCTCACCACTATAAGATGATTTCTTTGTTTTCAGGCTTCCATTATTTCTATTAACTCAGCTGCTTGACTTTTTGTTGCTCTTTTTTTCCATTATGAAGTTCTTCTTTTTTATTAAATTCAAGTTAGTTACATACAGTGTAATCTTGGCTTCAAGAGTAGAACCCAGTGATTCATATCTTATATATGACACCCAGTGCTCATCCCCAAAAAATGCCCTCCCTAATGCCCATCACCCATTTAACTCATCCCCCTCACCCACCCACCTCCCCTACAGCAACCCTCAGTTTATTCTCTGTATTTGAGTCTGTTGCCTCCCTCTCTATTTTTATCTTATTTTGCCTTCCCTTCCCCTGTGTTCATCTGTTGTGTTGTTGCTCTTTTGAAGGTAATGCATCTTTTTTCCCTAGCTGCTTTTAAGATTTTGTGCCTTGGTCTTCAGTTTTACTATGCTGTACTGAAATGAGGTTTGCTTTGGGTTTATCTTGATTGTAGTTCACAAAGTTAATACAAGTTCATGAATCTGTGGATTGATGTGTGTTTGGAGAGATTCTAGCATAATATCCCTTTAAATATTCTCTCTTTCCTCATATTCCAAGACGACAATTATACACATGCTAGACATTTTCAAAATATTCCCTGTATCTCTTATGTTCCTTTCTTATTCTCGACCCCTTTTCCCTCTCTGTGTTTCAGTCTGAATATTTATTACTGTTTACTACTACTAACCTTTCTTCCAGTTCACTAACCTACTTTCTACTCTGATAATATACTGCTTCAGCCATCTATTGAGTTCTTAATTTCAGTTGTCATATCTTTCATTTTTAGACTTTTTGTTTTATTCTTTTTTTCTTTCATAGCTTCCAGTTCTCTGATAATGTTCTGTATCTTTTAATCGATTTTCCTGAACACATAAATGTTACTATTTTAAAGTCATGTCTAATAACATCAAGATTTGGATCACCTGTGTGTCTGTTTCTATTGTCTATTTTTCTTATTTCCTTTATTCTTTTCTTCTTTATTCCCTTCCTCTCTTTTTGCCTCCTTTCCTCCCATCTGTTCATCCTTCCTTCCTTCCTTCCTTCCTGCCTTCCTTCCTTCCTTCCTGCCTTCCTTCCTTCCTTCCTTCCTTCCTTTTCTTTTTCCATTATTTGGTCCTATTTCCTGGTGTATCTTTTAGATTTAATTAATTTAATTGGAGATAAAAAAATATAGCAGCTACAGAATGTGTTATCTTTCTTCAGAGATTTATTTCTCTTTAAGAAGGCTGTTAGACTAGGGGAAGATCACCTTAATCCAATCAATCAATAATTGAGTGGATTCCAGGCTTGGTTTTGGTTTTTATAAGGCCTTGTCTATTTTGGTTTGCCCTTATTCCTGGTATTTGTTCTTTAGTGTTCTTAGCTGAAATCTTTACTGGCCCTGGGCTTCAACTTTTGTCTTCCTGATCCTGTGAGACTCCAAATACTTCTGCTTAATTTCTAAACCCCTCAGTAGCCACTTCTTGGTTTCTCAGCCTCTTGCTTTATGCAGCTTAATTACCATGAAATATTTCAAGTGCAAATGCTAGTCTGAAAACTGGGCTCACTTTTCTGTACTTCCTTTCCTCCAAGACCTTGGGCCTACAAGCCTTGCAATCCTGATAACCCGGAACTACTGTTTTTTGTCTTCCTCTCCCTGTGGGACTGCTGAAAACTCTGACCCAGAGCGTGGTTTCCCTGCAGCTAGCCTTCCTACTTACAAATCAGCAAGGAAATAGCCAAGAAAGCCAGACACTGCTCAAAGCATTCTCTTCTCTCCAGCATCTTGCCCCTCAAGTCCTAGATGTCCTGGTTGCTTTGTTATGCCTTTGAACAGCTATTTTTATATTTTATTCTACTTCTCTGAATGTTTCTTCATGGGAGCTCTGGTCTGATATAAGCCATTTCATCACAGTCAGGGTGGAAATCCGGACAGAGACTATTTTGCCTAAAAGGTAGAGGACAGCACCCTGGGGACAGGATAGCATGCCACTGTCTTCAGCCCTTTGAGAGGCTGTTGTGCATAAGAGGGAACAGCTTCGCGAGGAGGACGTTGCTTGTGGAATACAGGTTATGGGCTTGCTGCAGATGCTGCATTAGTTTCATAGAGGGCAAGCATGCCTTAAGTGGAAGGCTCTTCCTGGAGAGACAGCTTCTCAGTGCCAGACGAGTCTAAAAGATGGAGCTCAGCAAACATCTGGAAGTTGCTATTGAGAAGATCCAGTAATCAGATTGTAGGAGGGGCTTAATCAGTGGTAACCAATTTGTGTATTCTT
Source organism: Panthera uncia (assembly GCF_023721935.1). Classification (NCBI taxonomy): domain Eukaryota; kingdom Metazoa; phylum Chordata; class Mammalia; order Carnivora; family Felidae; genus Panthera; species Panthera uncia. Next base: position 53,760 of record NW_026058162.1, on the reverse strand, counting down.
GAGATCTTGCAAGGTTTTTAGAAATACAGATTCTTAAATTATCTCATAGACATACTGAATCAAAATGTAGGGCCCTGGCATCTGCATTTAACAAGGTCCTCAGATGATCTACAAACTGGAATACAGGAGCAAGGAGACTAAATACCCCCCAGTGGACCTTCCAAATGAGACTTTGTGATCCCCAAATCCCAGATGCTAGAGAGAAACTCTGCCAGCTTTGTCACTCCGGGGGTGGTGGCTCGAGATGTGGAAAGGGATGGCTTCTTCGCCTTCTCCTGTCTTCTGTCCATGAGGCTCCCCTCTCCCAGAAAGCAGGACTCTGCTTGGTTCTGTTGGAATGACAGGCCCATAAGGTTTAGTCACATTGTGGGTTAGCAAGCTTGTGTGGGCTAGCCTGGGAGCCTCACCACTATTTATAACATGGTTTCTGTGGGGAAATATGTTCCAAGTTCCAACAACTGCCTTTCAAAAATATGCTGGAGCACAACCTGTCAGTAATTGGGACTATCTATATAAAGTTATTTTCTCAGAAACTTTTAGCATCTCATGATAAACCTGACCTCAGAGAATGAGTAATTAATCAGCCTTCAGTGTCAGCTCTACAATGGGAGAAATTCTGCCCTGAATAATCGGAGGCCTGCTTGAAGAACAACTACTAGCTTTTTCTCAGACAATTGTGAGAGTGTTTCTTCCTGCTGTCATTGTTTTGCCCAAGGGAGTTTGGTGCTGGCTTCACCTGGAAAGTGATGAATGGCCTGGGACATAATGTGGTGGCAACGGCTTCAACTCTGTGCTTGCAAAGACAGTAAGAATGAGGTCACCTTTCCGGGCTTGGCTACACCTGTTCCATTCCAAGGACTCTTCCCACAGAAATGAGGTCAACGGCCATATTTCCAATGTTCTCCCCCCACGTCCTACCCCTCACCCCCTGGATGAAGAACAGTGCTATGCAAGAGAAAAGATGTGGATTTACAAGTATGCATGTAATAAGTATACATAGGGCCCCCAAAGTTTAAATAAATGATGTGATTTTGGTCCTCCTACTGTCCCCACAAAGAAATAACCCTGCTAAAGTATGTCAAAGAGGTTAAAAAATTATACTCATTTATTCCCTGGTGAGACCACACTGAGAATGTTTGCCTCAGATCTGGACCCCTGACTTTAAAAGGGTCATAGAAACCTGGAAGAATTACCCAGTGGCATGTTCTGGGTAGGGAAGAGGTCTGGAAATATCATCTGAATATAATCATTAGATTGAATGAAGGGGACTCAAATACAGACACCACCAGCCCTCGATGCTTTTGTGTGCATTGGAGAAAGCTCATAGGAGCAAAGTCCAAGACAGAAGTCAAGGGGCGTCATTCCTTTGATGCTTAAAGCATTTAGAGAAATGCAAATTCAAGTAATGTGTAATACTTTTAACATAGCTGATAACGAAGTCAATAACCAGAAACAGACCCAAATCATATTGAAAAATCAAAGAAAATATAGCTAAATAGTAAAAAGTGGAAAAATAGCAAGGATGCCTTAAAACAAAACATTAAAAGCTGTGACTATCACCATAGCAATATGGCATAAAGAAGTGCACCTAAGAAATAAAAAATTGCCTATCAGTATTTGAAAGGAGCTCGCTCTAATTATTAATCAGAGAAACCCAAATTAAAATTAAAAGGAGACATACTTTTTTTTCTGAACCTAACAAACTGATGATGATTTTTAAAATCGAAATACCTATTGTTGTCAAGGATGCAGAGAAGTGGGTACTTTCATACACAGTGGGATTTTAATTTCTCGTATTTGGAGAGAACAATTTGGCCCAAATATGGGAGAATCATGTTTAGGTATGTTATATACTTTGCCTCAGCAATTATGCCTCTGGGGATTTATTCTGAAACAATAACTACCAGTATGTGTTCAGAAAATTTAGATACAAGGATGCTTTTTGCAGTCCTGTAATTGGGACAAATTCAAAATAGCGTAAATGCCCAATAATTGGAAATTGGTTAAGGAAGTAAGGTAGTGTCAGAATGGCTAGAATTAACAACTCAGGAAACAATAGATGTTGGCAAGGATGCGGAGAAAGGGGAACCCTTTTGCCCTGCTGGTGGGAATGCAGACTGGTGCAGCCACTCTGGAAAATAGTATGAAAGTTGCTCAAAAAGTTAAAAACAGAACTACCCTATAACCCAGCAATTGCACTACTAGGTATTTATCCAAAGGATACAAAAATGCTGATTCGAAGGGGCACATGCACCCCAATGTTTATAGCAGCACTATCGACAAAAGGCAAATTATGGAAAGAAGCCCAGATGTCCATGAACTGACGAATGGATAAAGAAGATGTGGTATATACATACAATGGAATACTACTCAGCGATCAAAAAGAATGAAATCTTGCCATTTGCAACAAAGTGAATGGAACTAGAGTGTATTATGCTAAGTGAAATAAGTCAGTCAGAGAAAGACAAATAATATGATTTCACGCATATGTGGAATTTAAGAAACAAAACAGATGAACATAAGGGAAAGGAAGCAAAAATAAGATGAAAACAGAGGGAGACAAACCATAAGAGATGCTGAAATACAGAGAATAAACTGAGGGATGATGGAGGGAGGTGGGGGAGGGGAATGGGCTAGATGGGTGATGGGTATTAAATGGGAGCACTTGTTGGAATGAGCACTGGGTGTTATATGTAAGTGATGGATCATTAAATGCTACTCCTGAAATCATTATTACACTCTATGTTAACTAACTTGTATTTAAATTTTAAAAAAGGAAGTAAGGTAGCACGTGCACATTCTGGAGGACTGTTGACCCCTGTCAGCACAGATGTGGGCAGATCCTTGGCTCTTTAGGGCATCCTGGGTTAGCAGCTGCGCCAGGCACACTGGGAGGCCAGGTTGGGCAAGACTCCTTTACTATTAGTAACAGTGGGTGGCATTTGTGGGGCACCTTCCATGTCCTGGACACTGGGCTGGGCCCTTTGCGTGCTTCATGTCACTGAACCCTCATGGCCAACCAGCAAGAGAGGACACAGAGATCTGGAGGAGATAGGACCACACCACAGGTCATAGTTAGCAAACCACAGAGCCAGGGCTGGAGGGTAAGCCTGCCTACTTCCAAATCCTCTGTCATTACCATTGTGCCAGGCTTTTACCTATGTTGCCAAGAGGAAACTTCTAGATCATCTGATCCAACCTCTTCATTTCTCAGATGGAAAAATTGAGGCTTGGAAAAGATCTCTGTAGGTATTGCTTTGGGTTCTGGGGATACCTCAGTGATCAAGACAGATAACATCCTGACCCCATGGAGCTTAATTCTAGTTGTGGGGGCGGGAGGAGGAGGAGGAGGAGGGAGAGCTGGAACAACAGATAACATGCAAATAAACACAGAAGTAGGAACATCGCAGGACGTGAAAAGTGCAGTAAAGAAGAAAAACCAGTGGCTAGAGAATGCCTGGAGTGAGGAAGCTTTAAGAAGGGTGGGTCAGGGAAGCCATCCCTGAGAAGTGAGGAGCGTTGACATTTGAATGCAGAGAATATCATGCAAAGAGCTAGGGAGACTTTCTAGCAGAGGAAACAGCTACTGCAAAAGCCTGAGGTGCGAACAGACTTGATGTGATCCGAGGACCCAGGAGGTCTAGGAGAGTGTGCACCTCGTAACAGCCCCGCATGCTCCCCCAGCAGGAGTGAAATGCCGAAGCCAGCCCCACGGAGTGCGTGAGGGTGGAGGGTGTGAGGGGCAGTGAGGAGGGGCTCAGGGCCCTAAGCTGGACAGCGACGGCGCTGCCTCCTTGAAGAACCCTCGGATTTGAGGAGTTTCTGCCCTGTGTTTTGAGTGGTGAACAAATGTGATGGCTGGACATGATGCATTTCCAAGGAGAACTGTAAACAGGGATAAGACCTGCATCACCCAATGGAAGCGAAAAAGAAGGAGGGGGAGTCATTGCTGGGACACCGGCATTCCCGTTTGGTTAGGCAGAATTCTTCGCCCACGGGGTCCATGATCGGAGACACTTGGCTGTCCCCAGGCAAATGTGTGCGACCCTTTTCTGCTAACGCCTTGAGCCAAGGTCAAGAGACTCACTCGGGCTCCAGCCATGAGATGTAGCCCTCAGTCACCACCCTCATTCGGCACTGGACCTGGCCCCAAACAACTTGCGGTAGTTTTCAAAAAGCAATAACGTCCTCAAAAGTTAAAAATGAAAGAAGTAGTAGAGATGGAATGGGATCATTCCAGCTACGCACCCACCCCCTCACACACACACACACACACACACACACACACACACAAGCTGTGTGACCTTGGGCAAGCCTCTGGACCTCTCTGTGCCTCAGGCCACAGGTGGAGGGAGCATGTGTGACCATCTCCAAGAGCCCTTCCCAGTATAAACTGACAACGAGTCAGTGGTTTCTGTGTGTGGTTTGTCCCCAAAGAGGGTTTCTCCAAAGGCTAAGCCATTGGCTCCGCTGACCTTTCTGGCAGAGGAGTTCAGAAGTGACTTGAGAAGCCCATGGAAAGGCTGAGGGTGACGTGTTCCCCTGGGGTGGCATCCATTTGGATGTGTGAGCCTCAGGAACTGAAGTAAAAAGGTTCTCATTACTTTGCGGCCACAATCGGAATGTTAATATCACCAATGAAATTCTTTTATGAAATTCAGTTCAGTTTAAAAAATTTTTTTAATTTTTAAAAAATGCTGAATTATTCACAGGCCTTGCTGTATTGCAGAAGAGGAAAGAGCAGCATAATATAGGGTCAGAGCAGCCCTTACATCAGAACACCTGGGACCAGCTCAGGGTGGGGACTCACTTGGGTACCATGGGGCTCAGAATCCACAAGGCCACTGGGACACGCCTTCCCCGCCCCAGACCTACACCCCCTTCCTCTGACACCACCTCCTCGGCTCTGAATTCCCTGCCCAAACAGCTGGAGCCCCTTCCAGGGCCAGGAAGCCTCTGGCCCAGGTCAGCCCTCTTGAGATTGGGTTGCATCTCCAGGGTGGTCAGGAGGCTCTGATGCCTGAAGGGGAGAAGGTATGGACCAAGCTGGGCTTGGCTATAGGGATGGGCCCCAGAGCAAAGCCAGCTCCCCCTCTGCCTGCCTCTGTATCCAGCCTGAAGCTCTGAGGAGCCCCAGAATTCTGAATTCAAACTTGGCCCTCCATATCATTAGGAAGGTATATTTATTATGGGGAGATAGAAACTATTTTATTGGACAGTTTATTTGCTTGTCTGTAACTTAAATATTTAGACATATGGAATGTGGTCCTGCACCGGTACTAACGCTTGGCCCTACAAACATCACAGGGAGGTCTGGTGTGGGTGTGCTATTCCTTCACCCTAGCCTTGCTAGACAGCCAGGGTTCAAGTCTCAGCCTTGCCACTCACTAGCCGTGTGGTCCTGGACAAGTCCACTTCCCATAACTCATATGCTGTATGAGGTCATTGTGGGGATTTCATGAGATAATGCACATAAAGAGCCTGGCACCGCGCCTGGCTCACAGTGAGCATTGGAGAGTGTCAGTTCTCAACACCACGTGTCTAATGTCCCTGCCGGCTGTAACCTGGCATCCCCCCTGCCCCCCTGTTTTTTACAGACTCCACAGCAATATGAGAGAGAGTACAACAACAAGCGGTCAGGCGTGGGGCCCAGCAAGTTCCACGGGTACGCCTACGACGGCATCTGGGTCATCGCCAAGACGCTGCAGAGGGCCATGGAGACACTGCATGCCAGCAGCCGGCACCAGCGGATCCAGGATTTCAACTACACAGACCACACGCTGGGCAGGATCATCCTCAACGCCATGAATGAGACCAACTTCTTCGGGGTCACGGTCAGTCCCACACTCCAGACTCTGCTTTCCTTGGTGCCCCTTGGAGATGTACGAGGCGAGCGGGGCTGCTGCGTCGCATGCCCTTGGATAGGAGGTCCATTTTCTCTGATCACATAAACAACTTCTTGTGGGTTGTAGGATTGCAGGGCTGCTAAAATGAGGGACAGGTTTGGTGACGCTCTCTGACATGCTGGGAAAATGCTTCTCTGTAATTCGTGGATTACAAGGGGCATAGTGAATTGACTGCAAGCAGAGCAGTTGCAATTCACCAGGTGGGAGCTGGGGACCGCAAGAGCTCCAGACCCAAAGTCAGGTTCAAATCCTGGGTCTTTCAAGTTACCTGCTCCAAACCATAGCGCTTTCATTTCCAAAATAGAAATAGTACTTACCTCACGAGGTAGGTAAAAAGATGAACCATTACAAAGTAAAATCTGCTAGTATTTGTTAAGCAGGCTACTTGCTCTGAGCCTCAAGTTTCTCATCTGGAAGATGGGGATAATAATTTATGTCTTGCATAGAAGTTGTGAAAATGATAATAATTGCTAACATTTCTTTAATGCTTATTATGTACTACTTTGCTAAGCACTTTGTGTAGGTTAGATGCAATAATAAATGTATGCCTAATGCTAGGCATATGGTAGGCTCTCAGTAAATGCTAGAATTGTTAGTGTTAATAATGAGCCCGTTGCATCTATATTCCATCCAGAGGAGGTAGATGCTGTTGTTATCCCGATTAAAAGTGGGGAGGCTGGAGCTCAGAGCACTTAAGCTCTACAGCTAATCAGAGGTAGAGCTGGGATTTGAACCTAGGTCTAGCTCTTAACTGCTGCATTACGCTACCTTCTGGTAATGGCCGTAAGTGGCACTTAGTTAATGCCTCATGATGATGTATGTGTCACTGACTCTGCTTTCAGAAAAGAAGGAAAATTTGCCTAAAGAATAGATTGAAATGGCTAAAATCCTATCTTGTGTTCTAATTTAAAGAGCCATTTAGAGAATCCGTCTCTATCTTGGGATATTAAGAAGAGTGGACAAGATGAGCTGATTGGTATATTTCTTAAATGTTCATATTCCTTTGTGTGTGTTCTCAGGCTTGCTGCCTGTTGGTCTGGTAGGCAGGGGCTGTGCAGGTGCTGAGGGTGTAGACGATGGTGTGAATGCTGAGGTAAATAAGATGGGCTCTCTGTCCTGGAGCCTGCGGTCCAAATGCAGGGGTGAGAGCTGGACACAGATGATGATATGAATTAAAAGGGCTCAGCATCATGGGACAAACTATATGAACCCAGAGGGGTTTCTGTGACCGTCGATGAAAACTTCAGGGAACATTTTGGAGGAGGTAGCTTCGGTGCCACGCCTTAGACATGCAGAGAGAGGGGGCTGACAGTCTGGCCAGATGGAGCGTATGAGCGAGGGAGATATGTGTGAGTGTGTGCAGGGACAATCACTTTGTTGGGATAATTGGAAAGGAGGAGGACGAGGCTGGGAAGGTAAGTTGGGGCACTTCTGAAGGAACAAACTAAGGACGCTGGCCTTTATCTTATACACCAGTGATTCTCAAAGTGCATCTTGACCAGCAGCACTGGTGTCCCCTGGGAGCTGGTTGGAAATGCACCTTCTTGAGCCCAACCCCGGACCCGCTGAACCAGAGTCTCGGGTAGGGGCCCGGCCGCTGCGGTTTAACAGACCCCGCAGTGATGCTAACGGCACTGGAGTTTGAGCGCCGCTGCTCTGGGCGGTGAGCAGCTGCTGAGACTTGCTGAAGAGGAGGATTCCGGAGTAGAGCCACCCTTGACCTAACAGCCCTTGGCCTCTGCTCCCACAGTTCAGAGTAAGGGCTCTGAATAACTATGGGCAGCGCCTGTGTTTATAGGGCATCCTGGATTCAGACGTTAAGCTTGAACAGCTTTCAAAGATTTGGTTTCAAAAAAAAATGTTTTTATCCTCAGAACCTCTTGTACAATCAGTCTTACGTGGTGCTGGTATGTAATACAGATTGAAGAGAAGCACCTCAGTTGAAAGGAGAAGGAGCCCAGGGCCCTGCCTGTTCAGCCTCCCTTCTCGAAGCCCCTGAGCCATCCCCACCCCCACAGAATGGCCCCACCCCAGAGGTCCTCCCTCTGCTGGTGGAAACGCAGACTGAGCCTTAGAGAGGGTGGGACTCACCTGTTCCCACCACGGTGGCAGAGCTGTCACAAAATGTGGGCCCACTGCTTCAGATCATCCTGCCACCGTTTGTTTCTTATGTAATAGAGGGAATCTATAGTCTCTCTAGCCGAACCGGCTGGATAGAGAGCTACAGGATCTAGGAAGCATTCTGCGTCCCTCCTCATCCTGGAACTTGGTGTTTTGACCAGATGCGTGATGTATCTTAGTGGGAGATCATTTATAACTATTTCCAAGTGCTCCCTTTCATCGGAGCCAAATAATACATAATCTCTGCTTAATGAGCAATTCGGTAAGACTATCTGAACACTTGACGCGGTTTGAAAATGAGGTTCTTTTTAATGAGAAATTGCTCGACACATATTTATGCCTGCTCCGGTTTGTGATTCATAACTCAGTGGATATCAGGACTGAAAGCATTCTTATTTTATCTTTTTTTTTTCTCTTAATTTTAGAGAGGGCAGGGGCAAAGAGAGAAAGAGAGAATCCCAAGCAGGCTCCACACATAGCGTGGAGCCTGATGCGGGGCTCAATCTCACAAACCGTGAGATCATGACCTGAGCTGAAATCGAGAGTTGGGTGCTCAACCGACTGAGCCACTCAGGTGCCCCTTGGACTGACAGCGCTCTTTAAAATCCTCGAATTCAACCCCCTCATGTTGTAGATGAGTATTTGAATTCCAGAGAGGGAGCTTTCAAAGTCACATGGAGGGATAGCTTGGCAGAGCCAGGATGGCTGCTCAGATGGCATTGTCCCAGCCACACCTGGTGGCACCTCCCTTGTCATCATGCACGTCCCCCTTTACTTGAGAAAGGGATTGAGTCGTGAAACGGTTCTGCCCTTTTTTTTCTCCCTTCCTCCCAATCCCTTTTGTCACATATTAGTATGTGCTTCTCACTGGGCTGTAGACAGGTTTCATTAAAATTGTCTTCTGATCAGAGAAGAAAGGACACCTTCTGACGAAAGAAAAAGTGTCTCTGCGGTCCGAGGAGACCACAGAAGGCCAAGTTCAGCCATAAACAAAGAGTTAGAAAGGAAAGGAATGGGAGGTGGAAATAAATTGAAGCATTTTCTATTTGCTCAAGAGTTTTCATTATAGAGCACACATGGTGTCCATTTTTCCACTCTCAGGCAAGCACTTTATTCTGGGTCACCCTCATTCAGCATGTTTACTGTACGGAAAATCGTTTAAACACATTAAATTAATTATATCCGTGACTCAATTTCAATTGATGCAGTGTGCACACTCTCGTCTGGGAGCCAGGCCTGTGGTTCCTCGTTGGTGTGTTAAAGCACAGACTTCTTCCATGAATCCTAGATCAGGACTCTGGCTTTAGCTTGGGGTCCAGCTTTGCTTCGTCTTCTCAGGAGCTCTCCTCCCCACCACCCTTCTTGGGGGACCCTGGAAAATAGGATTCCGTGTCCCCACCTGCACACCGATAGCCTGGTGGAGGTCCTGCCTGCCTCTGATTCCGAGGGCACTGATCCGATTTTTGGCCCTGTTATTGCCTCTTCCTTTCTATGGCCTGCAGATCTCAGAATGCTTCCCCACATGGAAACCCCTCTTCTGCCTGGACAGAAATTCAGGCTAGCCTTGGCCGTTCAAGGTATCAAAAGCCCAGAGCATTCTGAGAATCCCAGCTCAGCAGGTTTGGTCCAGGGCAACATTCCTAAACTTCTGTATGTATGACAGTCCCCCATGGAGCTTCGTTAAAAATTCAGATTTCCCAGCCCCACCCACAACTTCTGATCCAATGGCTTTGTGGTAGGGCCAAGGAGTTCACATTATTAACAAGAAGTCCCAGTGATTGTCAAATAGTAACGCTGAGAATTGCTTAGGGTATTTTAAATCTGTCAGAGATGTATTTGTTCCTACATTTACTCATTCCTTTAGTAGCCCCTGGGCTGGGAGCTGGAAGCATAGAAAGGAATAATGTGTGGTCTGTCCCTCAAAAACTCCCTGCCCAGTGGGGGATATAGACAAGTAAATGAATAAATTGCTGGTCACTATCCAAGGTCTGCCCAAGGCCCTTGGAGGGAGGATTCCATTCTGCTTACGGCAGTAAAGACCAGGAAGCTGTCCTCGGTCTTCCTGCAGTTCAGTAAGTGAAATTCCACGTGCGGATAATTGCAAGGCACCCATGCCATGCGCTCTCACCCTGTGCCATGTGTTGGGTAGTGAGGATACAATGCCAGGCTCCTCTATGCCCAGCTCTGATGGTGATATGTTGTGACTTAACAACTCCTCTAATTAGGTTTTTCTACCAAAGATGCACTAAATTCATTAACCAGCTCATATCCATAACCCTTCAAAACATGCTTGGGGGAGGGCCTGGGTGGCTCAGTCAGTTAAGCATCCGACTTCAGCTTAGGTCATGATCTCATGGTTCGTGGGTTCAACCCTGAATCGGGCTCTGCATTGGCAATGTGGAGTGGAGCCTGTTTGGAATTCTCTCTCTCTCCCTCTCTCTCTCTTCTCTTCCCCACTTGCACTTTCTCTCTCTCAAAATAAACAAATAGACTTTAAAAAAGAAAACACCATGCTTGGTAACATGTGCTAAGTATTCAGGTAATAACCAAAGGCTTAATTTTCTTTGGGTGATCACTTTTGAATTCTTTACAGTTTCCAGTCTTTTAAAACAAGGATGACATACCAGATCTCAAATGGACAAATCCTTTGGGCACATCACAGTAAGATACGATGGCTCTAATGAGCAGTAGACCCCCTGTAGTAAATGTTTTTCTGATTTGTCTCTTAAAATGACACTGTATTTACTCTGTAGTGCCTAGGATGGAGGCTAAATTAATGTAACTTCATTATACCCTATTATGAAAATACAGTACATGTACAACTTTTCCTGGAAAGTTACTGAGGGTATACACCCCAGGTTTGCATGGGGACTACGAGGCTTCCAAGAGCATTTGGACATAGAGAAATTGAAAGAAGCTCCTGGGGGGAAATGTCTTTGATTTTGAGAAGAGGGCCCATTCTTTCTAAACAATTTCCTGTGATTGCCTCCTCACTCCCCGTGGAAGGCCCTAATGTAGAAACAATCCAAAGTTCCTCCAATAATGGCCCCATTCTTCATCCTCTGCTCAGCCTCTCTCAACCAGCTGCAGGTCTGGGCATAACATCTGTTGGGAAGAGATGGGCAGCCTCAGGTTCGGGCATGTCACCTCTAATGGCTATTATCTCTAATTGATCTCACCAAGGAGGTGCTGAAGAGCAGCAGATGGCGATTTGCAGAGTTTATTGATCGATTTGCTTTTGTTGCTGGTGAACAGGAATCCAGCCTTTGCTGGTGTGTCCCTTAAACTTCAAGTCTTTATGCAAGACTTGTGAAATAAAATTATCTCCACTAAGACTCAAATACTGCCCCTGTGCTCCCCCTGCCAACTACCTGAAAAGAGGGCATTATAGAGTACACTCGGATTGGTTGGAATTCAGTGACTGCAGGTACTTGGAACAGGTAGTTAGGGGAAATCAGTGAGATCCTCGTCCTGGGGGAGTGTGGGCTCTTTCTGTCACACACACTGCTGCCTCGCCCTACTGTGGTGCTGAAGTTGTGCAGTCGATTTTTCACCGGGATAGGAAACTTCATACCACACACACACACACACACACACACACACACACACACACAAATTAGTTAAACATCATCATGCTAGAATTGGCCCATCTCTCCTGCCGTCTGATCTTTTGGACTCCTGGTTTTACTCTCTAAGACAAGTTAACCTAGAGGCTTTGCACCAGCCACCCATTTGTGATTTAAATGGGGTATCATCATTTAAGGTTGTTGAATTTGAATGAGTTAAGAAACAGAGCACTAGGAAGCCCATCCAGAAGTAGAGAAAACTCTACCAATCCAGGATTTGCCCTCTTCTGGGACTGGTCATTCCACCAGTCATGACTCCATCCCCTGGACTATCATGATTCTGCCTGTTTCTTGATTTTGTACTCGAGGCTATCAGTAGGAGCTTGTCAGAAGCTCTGCAGCAGTCCAACTGTGATGTGTCTGCTGCGCGTCCTAAAAAATGGGGCTTGTCCCAGTGACCTCAGCATGCTAGCTCCCAAGGCCACTCAGGCTTTCCTATTTAAGGCCTCCCTTTCATGAGCCTTTCTTGGTTGTTTCCAGGAGCAACAGCCAACCCTCCCAGAACTTCCTCTGCACCCCACCTGTCTCCACCCCACCCCAGAGTCTGGGAGTTCTGGGAGAATTACACTATACATAAACTTAACAGGCCCACCCCTTAAACTCAGATAAAATGAATCATTGCCTGGGGCATGGCAGTGATGAACTACAACAGGAAATGCAAACTTGTAAAGTCAGACAAAGATCACAGTCCATAACTTAGAACTGTGTGACCTCAGGGAAATTAGTTACCTCTCTATACTTCAGTTTCCTCATCTGTGGAGGGAAATAGAACCTACTTCATAGAGTTGATATGATAAGTAATGATGGTGTTTAGTTCCCCCAAACTGCATCATCATTATTACTGTTATTATTACTATTGATATCACGATGGTGACTTTTCAAAGAACAAAGTTTATGTGGCTCTATTCAAGCAATATTCAGAATCAAGTCCAGCAAAACAATCATTCTGTACCTACTAAGTGCCAGTCTGTTTCACCTATACTATCTCACTTAATTATCTCAATAATAAACAAACCAATTAACTTGTATTAAGGTTGTAGTGGTTTAATATCAAAGCAGAGTAGAGTAAACTCTGTCAGCAAGAACACTTTCAAGCTTTCTACCTGCTGCCATTCACTCGGGGGATTTGACACCTTAAAGGCAGAAAGCTTTTGCTCACAGACCCCTCTGCCTTTCTGTTCCTCCCTTTAGTCTGGCTCAAACTCCCATGACCCCAGGAACTACCACTCAGCATTACACACGAAAACTACAGCAAATGCTGTTGGTGTTCCAGCCAGATCTCCTGGGATCTCTTTTAGGGCTGTGGCCAGGTTTGCCCAGCCCCCAGCTGTGCAGGTGTCCCTGCTGATGGTTCACACCTCGGGCGATTGGAGCCTCCCAGCCTGGAGGTGCCTGGGACTTACACCCTAGCCCAGCGGCCTGCAGCCACGACTGGCCAGTGTGGTGGAACCACACTAGTGCCATTCACACTCCACAATTCCCTGCAGGATTAGGCTGAGGCTGGCCCTCACCTGAAACCACCCAGCTTGGCCTATTCTGCCTCCTGTCTCCCTCACAAGTTCCTCCTGAGCACATGTCTTTAAAAACCCACTTGCACATGATTCCCTGTCCCGGGCTCTGCTTCTGGAGCAGATGAAGACACCCATGTATCCTTATGGGAAATTGAAGCATTTTCAACATGGAATTTTTACTGTAACCTAATTGTCATCTCGGCATTAAGTTTAGCAGCCACCCTCCCCCGTCGCCTCCCTCACACCCGGTAGAGGGTTCTGGACTCTTCTCCCTTATTTTTTGGCTCCTGCCCCTGCCTGTTGCAGCCTGTAGAAGAGCCGTACTTGGCTCCTGGGAGGAATTAGCAGCTCCCATATTTGCAGGGAGCACAGCTTTTCATGCCGCGGGTGCAACACTCTGCACCTAACACTTTACACCTGGTAGATGCTAAACTTGAGTTCACTTTGTTGGGTGGAAACCACACATGATTGAGAAATTGAGTCACACTCTCCCACTCTGCTGCCTTCCGGGCTTCTGCAAACTAAAAAGGCTTCTGCCCAATAAATAATCAGAACTGACAAGCGAAGTATTAACAGAATCTATAGTTGTTGTATCTGCTAATAGTGAGCCCCGAATTCTTGCCGTGATGGCTGGCATCACCGTTGCACACACGTCAGGGAAATCTCCCTGGCATGTATTGTTGGGCTGGGCTGGGGGCCCCTACGGCGTCCTTCCTGAGGCAGGAGAGAAACTCACCCTCTACTCCCCTCCCCAGCCTCTCCCATAGGCATCTCTCTGGAGCTCGAGTCCTAGGGCCTGAGGCGGGAGGGCAGGTCGCTGATGGTCAGGAGCATGGCTCAGTAATAAACAACTACAATAATAATAATAATAATAACCAGTGTGTGACTGCCCTGTGCACAGAGTACATTCATAGTCTCTATCTCCTTCGCTTCTCCGTGCAATTACATTTATTAACATAATGCTAATAATAGCTATTAATTAATGAGCTCCTACTGCTTTGCAGGCAGCATCCTAAGTACCGGACCCACGTTATTGAATGTGATGCTCAAAAGAGCCACCGGGTGGGGGATGGGTAACTGCAAGTGTCCCAAAGCCTCCTCCCAGTGAGCTGCATCCAGCTCTCTCACCTATGTCGCATCTCTGCCCACGTGTCACCTTGTCAGTGACGCCTCCTCGACACCCTATTTAAAATCGCAGCTCCCACCCCCTCATTCTGCCTCTCAACGGTAACCCCCACAGATCGTGCCACCTTTAAGACTTAGAGCCGGGTGCCTGGGACATAGTAGGTGCCTGATAAATAATTGTTTAATGAATGAAGGACTTAGATCATTAATGACCATGTCATAGATTTTTTTAAAAACAGGTTGAGCAAAGATAAATGCTGTACCTGGCGTCCCACAGGTAGCAAGTGACACGAGTTTATTCAAAGCTGCCGAATACGGCTGGCTCAGAAGCCCATGTTCTTCACCATTTAGGTGTTCTGTTAATTCAGCCAGCATTCCCAGCACCTCCTATAAGCCAGAGCTGGGCCAGGCAGGAGGAGTAATATGGAAGGTTTGTTTCCAAGGAATTCACCGTCCTTACAACCTTGTGAGGTGCGTGGGAGGGGAGCAGGAACCACTCTTTCCAGGTTAACAGTGGAGGACGTCACGGGCTCCCCTCCTGCACTGGGTTATTCATGTGTCCATCTGCCCCTTCCCAGTGGACAGGGAGCCTGTGAGCCCCTTGCCTGGGACTGGGGCCCAAAATTCTCTCTGTACTTCTGGTGCCTTGTATAGTACAGGCTCTTAGTCCTTAAAATGTGTTTGTTGATTGAATGCATGAGGAAATTGTAGCTCAGTGCGGCAGAGAGGCTCTGCAGGGCTCCCATGGTGTTCACAGCGAGCCTAGCTCAGAACCACATCCTAGGTCCTCTGATTCTAAATGCAGGTGTCTCCAAATCTTGTGTTCCTAAGCACCGCTTGGCTGCCTTCCCCCTGTTTCTTTAAACACAATTACAAATGACTGCAGATAACGTACAGCACAGGAAAGAAACCTACTCCTTCTGCTGTCAGATAAATTTGAAAGATCAAAATAATGTGGTTTAGCAATTTGTTTCAATTGATGCCTAGCCTTCCAAAGCTTGCAGGTTTGACTTCCTCAAGTCAGGGAAAAAATAGCTATTTCCTTATGAAAAAGCAGTGTGGGGGAGTGTACCGTCTTACGAGAGCTTCAACGGAAGCCCTGTGCACAGACGCTGTCCAGGTCTCTGTGAGAAACAGACGAAAGAAGGAGCCAGTGACAAGGTGATCACAGGGACAATTACTATAATGATAAATGTCATGATAATAGGAATGGCTGTAGTTTTGAACGCTCCCTATATGCTGGGTGCTATGCTAAGCTCTTAAATGCATTATCTCATTTGAATTGTGTCTCTCTAAAACTCCGTATTTGAACTCCTCACCCAGAGCACCTCAGCATGCGACCTTATTTGGAAATAGGGTCATTTAGATGTAATTAGTTAAGACGCGGTCCTACTGGAGTGGCATGATCCCATACAACTAGTGTCCTCATGAAAAGGGGAAAATGGGGGACCGACATGCACACAGGGAGACCACCACACGCAGAAGGAGGCAGACAGCGGGTGATGCTTCTACAGGCTGAGGACACCCGTGATCACCAGCAAAACGCCAGCAGGTGGGAGAGAGAGGTTATGGAACTGACTCTCCCCCACAGCCCCCAGAAGGAACCAGCCCTGCCGCTACCTTGATCTTGGCCTTTTAGCCTCCAGAACTGCGAGCCGTTAAATTTTGATTGTTTAAGCTGCCCTGTCTGTGATATTTTGTTACGGCAGTCCTAGCAAACTAATGCAGCCCCACAGGATGGAGACTGCTGTTACCAGCGTTTGGCAGGTGAGAAAACTCAGAGGTTAAATGATTTACCAGGGGTGGGACACAGGACACAGGCCAACACTCACGGTTAACCATTATTCTACACCCATACAAGCTATCTTCCATTAGGGGGCAAAAGGGTCCCAGCCAGAGAAGGACAGAGATGAAAGGAAGCAGGGAGACCAGCATTTCTCACGACCCACTCCTCCAGGTGAGGAATGAGGGGCCCTAGTAAAATGCAAGGCTGAAGCCAGGACCCTGGCTCCTCATCTCTAGGGGGCAGCGCCCCTGCCACCCAGCTTCTACCCCTCCCCACCCCCCACGCCCCCAGGGAGAAAGTTCTGCGCCTCTTGGTTTGGCCAGCCAGTCCTGGAAGCAGCTCCTTACATTTAACTCACTTCTTTCCTGACTGGAGGAGTGGGGGTATTTACCACCCCGTGCTCCTTCTTCTCATTCACATATTTAAAAATAACATACACGTGTCCTTTTCAGATTACAAAAATAATATGTGATCAGAAAGAAAATGTAAATGGTACAGACAAGCACCAAAAAGAAAATCAAAGTCACCCGTAACTTCATTCAGACAGGCCCAGCTCAAGCACCACACTTCACCCTCAGCTGTGATCTTTTTTTTTTTTTTTTATTCTTTTACAACTATTTGCTTTGGTCCCTCACGTTATAAAGCTTTTTCTGCAGCAGCGGTTCTCTGTCATTTTAGCCCCATCTTTCTTTTTTTATGGTGATAAAATATACGTAAATTTACCATTTTAACCATTCGTAAGTGCAGTGTTCTGTGATATGAACCATATGCACAGTATTGTGCAAACTGTCACTGCCTTCCGTCTCTAGAACTCCTCATCTTCCCGGACTGCAGCTCTGTACCTATCGAACACTAACTCCCCATTAGGTGCCATCATTTTAAAGCTATTATCTATTATGATAAAGCTGATTTTATTTGTTTATTATTTATATTGAAAATTGTTTGTAAAAACTGTATAAGTAGTTTGGTAACTACGTTTAGAGAGAAATTTATATGGTATTGGCAAGCTACTGCTAACCAAATAGCAATTAGCTGAGCAAAAGTTTCACACAGAAACTTGAAAATGTACAATTTTAGGGGCACCTGTTGTGGCTCAGTCAGTTAAGCATCCGACTTCGGCTCAGGTCATGATCCCACGGTTTGAGTGGGGTTCGAGCCCAAGTCGGGTTCTGTGCTGACCGCTCAGAGCCTGGAACCCGCTTCAGATTCTGTGCCTCCCTCTCTCTCTGCCTCTCTCATTCTCTCTCAAAAATAAGTAAACATTGAAAGAAAAAGAATGTACGTCTTAGGGGCGCCTGGGTGGCTAGCCAGTTAGGCATCCGACTCTTGGTTTTGGCTCAGATCATAATCTCATGGTTCATGAGATCGAGCCCCGAATCTGGCTGGACTCTGCACTGATAGCAAGGAGCCTGCTTGGTATTCTCTCTCTCTCTCTCTCTCTCTCTCTCTCTCTCAGTCTCTCTCTCTCTCTCTGCCCCTCCCTTACTCATGGGCATACACTCTCTCCCTTTCTCTCAAAATAAATAAATAGACCTTTAAAAAAAAGAATGTGCATTTTAAAATGTTGAGAATATAGCAAACAACATTTTTAAAGTAAACAATACAGTTGAATATTAGCGATCCCCACTGTTGAGAAAATGCTCTGGTAAAGATAGACCCAGATCCTGTGCGAAAACCATATGTGAAGAGCCCTGTAACGTACCACGTGCATTTCTCACCGCATGAGGCCAGAATACCCCCTCAGTGTGTGTCAAGGTATGTTAGCCTCTGCACTTGCTAAGGAGGAGGGAAGCCTTCTGCCGTCAAGAGAGGGCAGCTGACATAAACTTCAGCTGACAAGACACACAGCTTTAAACACTGATGGATGCCGGCTCCCCTTGTGTGCGCTCGTGAAGCAGAGGAGACTCACACACACTCGGATGTGACACCGAGTGAGGCTAGCCCTGTGTCAGGGGGCGGAGGCAGCTGGGAAGATCCATTTTCTCGTGGAATTGCAACACCCTCCCCACCCCTTTTCTTTCTCAATGGAATAGAAGCCTTCTAGAACTCTTGTTTAAACAGTAATTGGCAAATTACTCAGTTGCTAGGCCTGGAATCTGGTCAGGGCACTGTAAATTGTGGAAGGGGGTGTGGGAGGGACAGGATTGGTGGGGGTCGGGGGCATGCCCACCTTTGCCTTCTTAAGAGGCAATAGTGTAAAATGCTTAGGATCACGGACTCTGGAAACAGACTTCCTAAGTTCACATCTTGGTTTCACTTGCTAGTCAGGTAAACCTGGGCAAGAACTTAATCTCTTTGCACCTCAGTTTGTCTGTAAAATGGGGACAGTGCCTTACGTAGGGCTTCCTGTAAATAGGCTCTGAGACCCAGCTGGGACCCTCAGTCGCCAGTATTCCTGGGAGCTGGAGGACGGTGCTTCAACCATAAAGAGGAGCGCTGAGCAGAGCCCCCTCAGATTACCCTACAGGAAATAATAGGGCCTACTGTAGGGGCTTGTGGGGATGACAGAGGTTTATGCGTGTAGGGTGCTGGACACGATGGGCGCTAAATTATCACGAGGATGCTATGGAAGGGTACATTTGGACACCAGCTGCCTCCAACACCTGTGATTAACTTTGCAGGAGGTACAGGGGTTGGTGGGTCCCAATGGCACTGCTCCAGCAGCCTTCTTGCAGCTCTTACCATCTTTGGGAATTCACATTCTCACATTCATATGCACCCAAGCAAATGCACTCAGGTGGACTCACATGTTCATACACACACACACAGGCGGTGGCACCTGAGTGGCTCAGTCAATTAAGCATACACACACACACACACACACACACACACACACACACACACACCTAAATATGTGATTTACGGGTGTTCATCGTCATCATGTGTTTAGCTTTATCAAGCTATTCCACTGGTTTTCAAACTTGTTTTTCAAAAGAGATCTTACATATAAGCTCAATATCATTGTCCCTCAGTTAACATTTACATAAATGTTAAAATTACATTTAACATTACTTTTTTTTTCTTTTAAACTTGTTCCTCGGAAGACTCCTCCATTAACCCTCCTTGTTGATGAAAAAATAAGCAAGCACATTTCTGCAGTAACAAAAATGAAGCAAAGCCTTGAACGGGGCAGCTGGCCTGGGGCCTTAGGTCGGCTCACCCCGGTCAGGGCCCCCAGGCAGGGCCCAAGGATAGCAGCCAAGGTGGCAGGTCCCGTGACAGCGCCCCAGAGGTGGGGTAGGGACAGTCTTAGCTGGGACCCAGACCCACACTCTTTATTTTAATAGCTGTGTTTGATTTTAATGTGCACGATAAAAATATAACTAGCACTTGAGGTAGCAAGATAAGGTTTCTTTTTTAGTTCGAAGAGGCAGATATTCCGTCAAGAAGAGCACAGATGGTACATGGATCCTGCAGAAACCACGGAGGTGATCCACACATCATGGTTGTTTCTTCTTGCTTTCTCTGTCTCTTAAAAGGCACGTTGGTCGTCCTCTTCCAAGGTGAAGAAATTAATCATAAATGAGTGGGAAAGAAAGAGAGAGAGAGAAAGAGAGGGAAAGGCAGAGAAAGAAAAAGAAACCAACAGAACAGTGGTTTCCTTGGGCAGTCTGCCTGGTTACCAAAGCCAGCCAACGGTACTATACTTTTGCACATGAGATTTCTGTGATAGGATTAATGTTCTTTCTGTTTAAGGCCCCTTCACCACATTCTGTGTGCTTTTAGTAATAAAACAAAATGGTGTTTGGCCAGGGGATGGGTGTCCATTAAACAGACAAGAGCCTGGCTGCTTTGGGTAAGCTGCTGGTGGTGGCTGTTGAAACCTGTCTCCCTCACTGGACCCCAGGCAGCATGGTGTGTCGAATCTTGCACTCACCCCCACTGTGCCATCATCTTGACTCCAAGTACTTGGTTAGTTTTATGATGGAGGCTTCTTCTACCCACTCCTTGGGGGGGGGGGTGTCTTTCTAAGAGTCACCTCTATGAATGTTCTCACGGTCTGACCTATATTAGAGTCTCAGCTGATGGTCAATGAACAAATACATCAGATATTTTTGTCACCACCTGTCCCCCACCTCTTCAATATCTCCTAAGGGCTTTATACATAGTAGATATCCAGGAAAGACTAGTTAGCTGGTTGGATGGGTGAGTGAATGGGTTGGGGGAAGGGCAGGTGGGTAGATAGTTGGAAGGTTGAATGGATGAGTGAGTGGATGGATGGATGTGTGTGGGCAGGTGGATGGAAGGCTGGGTAGATGGATAGATGGGCAGGTCAGTGGTTAAACAAAGATGAATGAATGGGTGAGTCGGTGGGAAGATAGGTGGGTGAGAAGGAATGAGTGGGTGAACAGCAGGCCTAGAAGAGGTAATTGCAATTCATATGTGTCTGCTTCATTCTAATCAAAGCACATTTTCTCTGGGAGGATCTACAGAGGTGATGGCCCTGATGTCTTGACTCCTTTTCTGTACAAGTCCTGACCTCTAGAAAGTGTTTGCTGCATTTTCTGATGTGAGACCCCATCTTGTCATCTGACTCATGGAAATACATGTTTCATTTCATGCCATTATTCTCCATTCACATTTCACCCTTTCAGGGGTTGGGCCTCATTAAAAACTGTCCTCTACACAGTTCCTCTTTGAGGAAGTTCCTTGTTAGGGCATTTCTGCTGTGAAACATATCACACCAACTGATGTGAGTGCCAACCTGAATGCTAAAGACCGTTATTAGCAGATTTAGCCTAGAGATGTTTCAGAGTTGTCAGTTCTGATGTTCATAGGATTATATTTTCAAACATCATCACACATCCTCTATGACAGACTTGATTACTGTGATGAACTAGTTTTCTTCCTTTAAGAAATGTTCCAGTTGCAAAAATGACTCTGAAAGCTTTGGTTGAAAATGCGGGGCAAAACTGAAGTGACACTGTCTCATTTGGGTGGCTGTTTACCTTCCTGGGATAGGCAGCCCAGTGTGGCAGAAATAGCACTGGACATGGGGTCTGCAGACCTAGGTTCGCATGCTGTCCCCTACATCTTAGCAGTGGTGACCTTGGGGAAGTCTCTAATCTTTTCATTCTCTTCTGCAAAATGAGACCAGTGATCAAGAGCCCCTTGCTGGGTGGCTCTGCAGATGAATTAAGGAAGGTGCACTACAAACTGTAAAGGGCCGTGTATGATTGAGGGATCCCCAGTAGAAGAAGGAAGAAAGCCATAGCTCATCAATATCATTTTATTTATTCATCTTTGGTTCCCAAGTCTTATTCAGGAACTCATACAAAATGTCCGGATAAATGAATTTTAATCCTCATCTTTCTCCTCTTCCTCATCATGGTTAATCCGGAAGTGATGCAATTCGTAACTCTCTTTGCTATTAGCAACTCTGCACAACCAATCATGTAGATTATTCTTCTTCAGATATTTTTTGGCGAGATGTTGCAAACACCTCTTGGAAGAGGGCACCTCAGAAATTACAGTCATCTTGCTCTTACTCCTTTCAATGGTTACAACCCCTCCATCGAGACTCTCAGCTTGGCCACTCACTTGGAGTCTCTCTTGAAGAAACTGCTCAAAATTGGCAGCATCCATGACCCCCTCTTGTACAGGGTGGGTGCAGTCAAAGGTAAACCTCAGAACTTGCTCCTTTCTTTTTCGACCCCCTCCACCACAAGCTTTTTCATGGGCGCCATCATGGCGGCAGCATATATCACTTTATGTATGTATGTATGTATGTATGTATGTATGTATGTTTTGGCTTGAACAACAGGAGAAATCAGATATTTATAGGGGAAAGATTAACTGTATGTCCAAGAACTAATAAAACACCCTTCTGGGCCATGGAATTATTACCAGTGATGAAACCAGAGAATAAATACCTGGCACAACTGCTGGGAAGTGACTGTTTCCCTTTGCTCATTCACCTCTTCTATAAATATTTACTACCACCTACAGCGGAAGGACGTGGGGAGGGGGATGCTACAGATACAGCGCTGAGCAAGGCAGATTTGTTTCTTGTACCAGGGAAGAGATGGACACTAAACAGATACTCATGTGAATAACTATTTGAATATACATTGTGGAAAATGCTTTGAAAGAAAGCCATGGGGTGTGTTGAGAACTTATAGCATGGAGGCCTGACAGAGGCTGGGGATCAGAAAAGACTTTCCTAAGGAGATGACTTTGAGCTGAGGTTCAAGAATGAATAGGAGCCAGCTAGAGGGTTGGAAGGGCAGCCGTTAAAAGTAGTTGTTATAGAGCACTAATGACATAGAAGATTGTTCACAATATATTCGTCAGTGTAAAGGGGGAAGGTTACAAAGGTTTTTTTATGGTAGGGGTGCCTGGGTGGCTCAATCAGTTAAGCATCCTACTCTTGGTTTTGGCTCAGGTCATGATCTCATGGTTTGCGAGTTCGAGCCCCACGTTGGGCTCTGTGCTGACATCTCAGAGTTTAAAGCCTGCTTCAGATTCTGTGTGTGTCTCTCTCTCTGCCCCTCCCCCACTTGCACTCTGTCTCTGTCTCTGTCTCTCTCTCTCTCTCAAAAATAAACACACACACACACACACACACACACACACACATATATATATATATATAAACTAACATTTACTAAGTGCCCAAAGTATTGAGTTTCCTGGGAGCAAGCCCTGCCTGTGAAGGAGATGTGCTTAGTACCACTTATATATTTATATATATAAGTATATATATATAAACATTTATATATATAAATGTTTACATATATAATATATAAAACAAAGGTTTTTATGGTAGATCCTCACTTAAAAAAAACTTTTTTTGAAAAATGTAATTTATTGTCAAATTGGTTTCCATAAAACACCCAGTACTCATCCCAACAGGTGCTCTCCTCAATGCCCATCACCCACTTTCCCCTCTTGCCCACCCCCCATCTACCCTTAGTTTGTTCTCAGTCCTTAATAGTCTCTTAAGGTTTGCCTCCCTCCCTCTCTGTAACTTTTTTTTTCCACTTCCCCTCACTCATGGTCTTCTGTTAAGTTTCTCAAGATCCACATATGAGTGAAAACATATGGTATCTGTCTTTCTCTGCCTGGCTTATTTCACTTAGCATAATACCCTCCAGTTCCATCCACGTTGCTGCAAATGGCCAGATTTCACTCTTTCTCATTGCCAAGTAGTATTCCATTGGATATATAAACCACATCTTCTTTATCCAGTCATCCATTGATGGACATTTAGGCTCTTTCCATAATTTGACTGTTGTTGAAAGCGCTGCTATAAACATTGGGGTACAAGTGCCCCTATGCATCAGCACTCCTGCATCCTTTGGGTAAATTCCTACTAGTGCTATTGCTGAGTCATAGGGTAGCAGTATTTTTAATTTAAAAAAAAAAAACGTTTTTTAATCCTCACTTTTGATAACCAACTTTTAAATACATAAAGACTAGAAGAATGTACTCCAAAATGTTATCCAGTGAGTGTCTCTGGATGGAACTCTTTCTCTTTGCTTATTTCTCATTTTCAAATTTTTTGCAGTGATTATATAGTACTTTAGGTCTCGCTTAAAAAAAAAGGAAGACTTAAAAATAGTATTAAAATAATATTAACTTTATTATTTTTTTTTTTAATTTTTTTTTTCAACGTTTTCTTTTTTATTTATTTTTGGGACAGAGAGAGACAGAGCATGAACGGGGGAGGGTCAGAGAGAGGGAGACACAGAATCGGAAACAGGCTCCAGGCTCCGAGCCATCAGCCCAGAGCCTGACGCGGGGCTCGAACCCACGGACCGCGAGATCGTGACCCGGCTGAAGTCGGACGCTTAACCGACTGTGCCACCCAGGCGCCCCAAAAATAATATTAACTTTAAAAGACCTAGACTTTAATCCAGTCTTGGCCCTTACTAGTCAAGGGACTTTAGCTAGTAAGCCCTTGGACTCACTTTTCCCATCTGTACAATAGGATGTATGAACACTCAGCTCCTAGGGCTGTCATGAGGACTAGATGACACATTGCTACCTGGTTCAGTTCTTGGCACCTGTAGGCTCTCAGCCATTATTAACGCTCTTCTGCTTTCTGTCCCATATATCTTAGATGGACCCTGATTCTCACTTAGAAATAAATGGAGCAGGGAGCGGAGAAAAGGGGGAGGTAGACATCAGAGAGGCCTTGAACATGTCCTGCTCTCGTGTGAGCCTCGAATTTCTGAGGCTGGAGGAACTTCTTTCTCCTCAATGGCAAACTCTAGTGAGTTGGATCCCCACTAGTTGGATTCCAGTTAACTGAGGGCATATCATGTAATTTAATCTTGAGTATGTAGAAACAAATACGTAGGGTCTTGCCTAACATAGACCAGAAGCCAGCTTGAAAAACTCTTGAGGCTGGAAACCTTAGGGCACATACAATGAATGCCTGTTGTGATAGATCAGCTCTAGATTGTGGCTCTAGTAGACTTTTGGTGTAATAACATCAAGAATGCAGAATTTTATATATGCATATGTATGTGTCATATACATACATAAACACATACATATATATTTTTACAGGGCCACCATATGTGATAAAACAGTGACCTAGATTCTCCCTCAGGCACACGGGATCTTTAGTAGGCCATAAGTAGTGATACTCAATCCACATAACCACTATCATTCCCCTTTAGTAATCTGGCAGGGTCCCTGCAGTGTATACAGGCTCTATGGTACTTTCCGAAACGCACCAAAAAAATTCTCTGTTCATCCTCAAATCTAGTAATTCTATCAACTAGCTTATGAAGAGCTGCCTCAGTAATCCACATTTAATGACCTTAGCCACCAGACAGCTGTCTTGGGAATTAAAGTCTCTTGTGAACAGAGTATCCTGAGGTTCTAAACTTCAGTATAATGGAAACGTGTCCTATTTCCCCCCAGCAGTAGGACGTGGAGAAGATGCCCGGCTTGGTGTCTTCTCCTTGGGCTCACACTCCTCACCCCAACTTTTATGAGCAGTGACCGTAACAGGCAGTGGGACTTATCAGATGACCTCCCCCCCACCTCCACTGGACAGTCAGTGGATGTCAGCTGGGGCTGAGCTCTGGGCCTCAGTTCATCTGTGAGATCATGGGGATGTTGCCTGACATGGTCAGAGAAAGGGCTCTCTGATCTCTAAGGCCTCGTGGGACTCCGAAGTAGTGAAGGAGAAAAGGTTTTCAAGATGGAAACCAACCTTTACTAAGCACCTGAAGTACCGAGTTTCCCAGGGGCAGGTCCTGCCTGTGAAGGAGATATGCTTGGTACCATTTTATAGATGAGGAAACCCAGTTCAAGAGACTGGGTAGCCTGCCCACATTCACAAGGTGGGAAGTAGAGTCCAGGTTTTGGGCCTGATGGCAGCCACTTCAAATGCCCTTTTTTTTTTTTTTTTTTTTTTTTACACCTTTGTCTACTTTCCCCGCCTCCCTCAGTGGAATCCTTTGGAACCTAATTCGCACTCTCACACCCGCATGTTTCTACAGAAAAATCTATACAGGTATCATTTCGACTCTTCCCTCCACCTGCTGAGCTCGGCCGACTCTGTGAACTCCCAACTACCACCTCTCTTCTCTCTCTCCTCTGCTTCTCATTTATTCTGGCTCTCACTTTTTACACCTACCAGATTATTCTTCCTAAATAATTGTTGACCGTGTTATTCCTCATTAAAAACTTTCCATGGCTCCGCACTGCCTATAGGATAGAGCCTGGCATTTTAGGAGCTTTACCTCCAGCCATAACCTGTGTTTCCAGGTATTTCTCCTCCTGCTGCTCTTCATACAGAAGGGATATTAGCTAGTCTTCCACACACACATCGGATTCTCAACCTTCATAGCTGCGCTTTTGGCAGGAGTGGGCTTTCTATCATCTCAACCTTTTATCCACTTAACTACTAATTTTTGAGAACTTACTATGGGCCAAGCACTGTATTGGAATCCAGGAACACAGCAGTGAATCAAACAAACAGAAAGCCCTTCCTTCAAAGAATTTACCACCTAGTACAAGGAGAGAGTCAATAATCGACATATTGAATAAGTAAATTATATAGTATGTTAGAAGGCAGCAGTTGCTATTTAAGAAGGAAGAAGAAAGAAATATGCAGGAAGGGAAGGAGAATTAGAAATGGCACCAATGGAGGGGGAGCAAGGAAAAGTTTAAATGTGCTTTTTTTTAAAATTTATTTATTTATTTTGAGAGAGAGAGAGGCAGCGCAAGTGGGTGAAGGGCAGAGAGAGAGAGGGAGAGAAAGGATCCCAAGCAGGCTCTGCACTGTCAGCACAGAGCCCGGTGAGGGACTTGAACTCACAAACTGTGAGATCATGACCTGAGCCAAAACCAATAATTGGACGCTGAACTGACTGGGCCACCCGGGCTCCCCAGGAAGTTTTAAACAGGATGGCCAGAGGAGGCCTCACTGGGAAGGTAGTGTGTGAGAAAAGACTTGAAGGAGGTACAAGAGTGAGCCATGCCATGTCTGGGGTAAAAGTGATCCAGACAGGTGGACCACCAGGGTGAAAGTCTAGGTTGACAATGTCTAGAGCACTGGGGTAGGGGGAGCTTCCGGCCAAGACGGAGGAGTAACAGGAACTGGATTTACCCTCTTGCCTTAAGCAGCTAACAAACCGGTGAAATCATGTGTGACAACAGTTTTCTGACACTGGATTACAGACAGCAGAGGAGAGTGACTCCTGAGAGAAGGGACACAGAGGATGTGAGCCTTCGGATTGCCCAGCTTACTGCCTGGAGGGTTTCCAGACGGCAGCACAGGAAGGACGGCCCACACAGAGCCCCGCAGTCCACCAGGTTGACAATGTGAATGGAGACAGAGTTGAAAATTTGAATTAAGAGAAACCAAGGAGGCTAGAATTTGCAGGCAGAGTAGCGGAAGGGAGAGAGCCACATGAGAGGGGAGGGCAGCAGAGCTTCAAGGGGCTGCTTCAAGTCTTCAGCTGTGGACTGTCAGCACCTGCTGATGTAGTGAGGGAACCGCCTGAGACTAGAGAAAGCACGAGCAGAAAGGAACAGGCAGAAGGATCCTCGGAGCTCATGCAGGGCCAGGAACCATCCATGTTCACCCCAGCCAGGGTGGGAAACCTTCATAGCGCATGGGGAGATCCTCAGAAGGTTACTGTCTCAGCAGTTGGGGTAAAATCAACCCTAGACTAACGGTGGCTCTGGTCCCAGCTGACAAAGCTCAGAAGCAAGCCTCAGAAAGGTCAAGCTCATTTCAAGTAACTTAATGATGTCCCAGACAAAGCTTTAGAACATTTAAAGGAATTTTAAAAATATCTAGCACCCAACGAGGGGTCTGATGTCTAATAAAAAAATTATCAAGCAGGCAAAGAAGCTGGAGTGTGTGGGAAATGCAGGGAGGCCACTGTAGCTGGAATGGTGTCAGTGAGGGGAGAAGCACAGACACCATCAGAGAAATCAGAGGCCATATTTTATGGGTCCTAGGAAGCTCTTGGCTAACTGAATAGTCAGGAGATGTTTTCTTTCTTGCCTCCCCTACCAGAGGGAAAAGTGCCCCTGCTTTGTTCCAGACTCCCTGGGCACCACGGAGCCATTGGCCTATCCCTTGCAAGGTAGCCTTGAGCGCTCACCTGCCCACTACCAGCCCTCACACTGTACTCCCCAGAGTATGGGTTCAACGCAGAAGCAGGAAGAAGAGGAGAGTACGCAAACAAAGGAAGTACTGAAAGAAGGACATTTCCCATTGGGGACAATAAAGGGCCTGGGGACCTGCTTCAGTCCCGCCTTCCAGTCTCAGATCCAGCCCCTCAAAGATGTGTGACCTTGGAAAATCTTCCTGACCACCATCACCTGTTTGCTTGTTTGATTAAAATTAATAATTGGGTGCCACCTACTTCTAAAGAGAGTTTGAGGCACCTTTCGATTACAGGCATATACACAGCAAGGCCATTGAAACAGAAGTCAAAACTTTTAAATCATACAATGTGAGGGCGAAATATATTCCAAAAACCTAGGCTGGTATAGTGAACTTAATGATGAATTTAAGTGAACTGGCTGCCAAGTGATAAAGAGAACGGAACCTCATTTTCTTCATGTGCAAAATGGGACTAATGAGCTCTGCCGAGCCTACCCCAGAGAGATGCCATGAGGATCATCAAGGCTGTGGATGAGAATGTGTCACTCAGGACTCTTCTGGAACAAGTAATAGAAAACCGTCCCTCCCCAAAGATACCAGTGAAGTCCAGGATGAGGCTTCTCCATCTCTCCTCTCTGGGGCTGCTTTCTCCTCTGCCAGTGCCATTCTCAGCCTCTGCACACACAGTTGCTTCTGAATCCCACATCACAGCACCAAGTCCAGCAAGACAGGGAACCTGTTTCCCCAGTAATGCCAACAAAATCCCTGGAAGTGAGTCCTCTGTGACTTGATTGGCTGACTTGGGTCATGCGCCCATACCTGAACCAATCACTGTAACTAGAAGGCTGCACTGATTGGCTTAGTCTAAGTCATGTGATTCAGCCCTGCATAGAGTTAAGTTTCATGAAACTTCAACAAGTCAGAGTGGGGCCAGGTGGATCTCTGGGTGGCTTTTGTCTCTTCTCTGTCTCTCCTCCAACAGATCCATTCTCTGCCCTTCTCTGTGCCCTGGGAAGCTGTTGCCATGGTCGGCGTTACCCGGGATCCCTTGTCCTGGGGGTTTCTGGCTGGATTTAGCCAGTGGCGAGTGCAGACAGGAGATTGAAAGCCACCGAGGAGAGAGAGAGGTCAGGAGGCAGCCCCCAGCCTTGCTTTCGTATCTCTTGAAATAGCTGTGCCCTCCTTCCAAGGCTATGGCTTCTCTGCCTCCCACTCTTGTGAAGTTCTGAGGACACTATTTCTTCCCTTGCTCCTCTGTTCCAAGACATATAACAGCTCCTGCCATTGTTAGTCTATGGGCACAATGCTGTCTTGTGTCTGTTCCCTTAATCTGTTCCCTCACTCTATAGTAGTCCTTAATAAAGTATCTTCCTTGGAACCATCCAGGGTGAATTCTCTTACTTCCTGTGACCCTGTATTTGTTATCTATTGCTTCATAACAAATTATCCCAAAGCATAGTAACTTAAAGCAACAATAAAGATTTATTATCTCACATAGTGTCTGTGGGTCAGGAATTCAGGAGTGATTTAGCTGGAAGGTTCTGGCTTGGGGTCTTTAATATATGTAATTGCAGGCAGGATGGGACTAAAGTCATCTTCAGGCTTCCTGAGGGTGGAGATTTGCTTCCAAGATAGCTCCCTGCCATGGCTGGCTTACTAATGGTGGCTATTGGTGGACTTAGTTCCTCACCACATGGACCTCTCCATATGGCTGCTTGGGTGTCCTCATCACGTGGTGGCCAGCTTCCACCAGCATGAGTAATCCAAGAGAAAGCAAGGCTAAGGCTGCAGTGTCTTTATATGATCTAGTTTTGAAACCACACTCTGCCATTTCTGTAATATCCTACTGGTTACACAGACCAGCCCTGTTCAATGTGGGAGGAGACTGTACAGGGTGTGAATACCAGTAGGGGAGAATCATTGGAGCCATCTTAGAGTGTGGCTATCACAGCCCCTGAAAACGTCATCTCTAAATTGAAATCAGGGTACTATTATCATTCAAATGGGGATCAGTTGGTGATCAAGAAAAATGTCCACTACAAAATGTTCAACAGCTATAAACCAGGTGCAAATCCTCTTGATAATAAGGAATTATGTCTCAAATTCACCAGCTGGACCCATAAGTTGAACAGGGGTCTTAGAAGAGCCCCTCAAGCCCAGGCCAGAAGTGGAAGGGAAGAGAGAACCCATCTTAAGCAAAAACATTCCTCCATTTATCTTTCGGAGCTTCAGCTGGCCCCACTCCAGCTCTGAAAACAGCTTCAGACACCCACCTCATCCACGCCTGGCATTCCACAGCCATCATTCTGTTTCTGCTGCTAGAAGAAGCTTCCTGACCCCCCCTAAGCCTGAGTCCACCTCAGTAGGTGGGGCCACCAACAGCTGCCCTTCCCTCCCTTTCTGGTTTTGCCCCTGCTGACTCCTCTTTCCTTCCCAGGAGAATTGGTGGAAGACTTTTTTAAATGATGGAAGATTTTTAGGCTTAGCCCATGAAGCCAAGTGAATAGTCCCCAAACCCCATATGGAGCCATCTGGGTTTCTAATGGGGGAGCTGAGCCAAGAGGGAGAATGGGTTCTCAATCAGTCGCCTTCCTGCCAGCCCAGCCTGCTCTTTCCAAGGTGGGAGGTGGGACTGGTGACTCATCGGGACTGAGCTGAGGGCCACCAGGGCTGGGAGGAGCCTAGGAGACTGCCACATACATATGCCCTCACGTGTGTACACGCATGCACATACACATGCATTGGCAATGCAAACACACACAGACTGTTGCACAGATGGAGAAAGCAAGACACATTCAAGATTTGGAGAGCCTCCTGCCCAACTCCAGCCTCTGTGTGTAACCTGATGTCAGCCACTGGGATCTTGGAAAGGTTCTCAGGAAGCTCCATCTCTCAGTTCAGGGATGACCAACCTCAGGATTTCTTCACATTCCTGCAGGCTTGTGCTCTCATGGTTCTGCTTGTGCTGAATTCATTCAGGATTTGGACCAGCCCATGATCCCTGAGGTTTTCCTCAGCTCTGGGCCCCATTGACCCATGCAGGAAATTCAGACCCCTCCTCCATTATGACAGCCACACAAAACAAGAACAAACGGACCTGAAAGCCATCCCCTTTACAAGGACTTGTGAGGGGTTCCAGTGAAGGTTTGGAGATCAAGCAGAGAGGGTTTGTACCAGAGAATATAATTTGAATGACTTTGAGTTGGACCTTACTTACTCCTGACCTTGTTCCTGCTCGCCACCCTCCCCGTCTTAGGGGCCATTTCCTTCGTGGTGGTCTCTCCGGGCCTCCCACCCCTCTTGGGCCTCATTCTCTGCCGAGAAAATAGCTCCTTCTGTTCCCCTCGCTGACATTCTTCCTTTCTACCCAGGAGGCTAATCAAGGTTCCTTCCTAACCAAGATCATTTCCTCCTAGGAGGAATTCTGGGCCCAGCTTTCAGATAATATGAACTTTATCTCCTTACACACTAGGAAACTACTCCTAGGAGACTAGGAGACCGAAGTAATTAGGGGATAGAACCCAGGCGGCCACCTCCCAGCAGAGTGCCCTTTTTGAGTTACCTGTCCATGAGCTCCACAGTCCTGCCCATTTTTCCCGTAACCTTACTCTGCAGTGCACTCCTCGCTCT
This sequence comes from Panthera uncia, assembly GCF_023721935.1. NCBI lineage: Eukaryota > Metazoa > Chordata > Mammalia > Carnivora > Felidae > Panthera > Panthera uncia. Next base: position 22,471 of record NW_026058162.1, on the reverse strand, counting down.
GCCCGGCCACCCTGCAGCTCGAGCCCGCTGCCCTTGCATCTGGACCACTGCTGCACCAGCTGCCTTGTCTGAGCCCTGCCCTACCCCCTCTAGGCCAGTCTGCAGCCCACCCTGGCCGAAAGTGAAGATTCTGACAGATTGCAAATTGCATGTCTCAGACTTTCAGGTCGGCTGGTCAGCAGTTTGGTTTTCCTGGTGGAGACTAATCTATTTAACAAAAATAGAACATACAGTAAAGCAAAATTAAGTATTTCTAATCGTGGGGATGCTTGCATCTGCAAATGACCAGGAAAGAAGAGAGGTTGGGGCTGGGGGCAAAAAGCCTGGAGGAGGGTCTCATGGTGTGTGACTTTAGAGCTACAGGGCTCAGCTAGCCATCCCGGAAGCTGGGCAAAGACCCCACTCACTGGCTGGGGCAGCTCCCTTCTGCCAACTGTGCAGGTAAGGAAGGAGTGCACCACCATCTGTCTGCCAAACCAGAAAGCCATTCTTCACGTCGCCTTCCCCAGCCCTCAAATGCGGCATCTCTAAGCCCTGTGGATTCCACCTCCTTCCCATCTTTTGAATTATGGACTCTTCTACAGCTCTGTCACCCTCATCTCTCACCTGGATTTCACACAGCTTCCGACAGGCTTCCTTGCATCCAGTCCCCTACCTCATGCCCGTCCATTTTCCACACAACACCAAAGTAGCTTTTTTTCCTCCAGCTTTATTGAGCCATAATTGATAAATAGGATTTTTATATACTTGAGGAGTACTCCTTGATGATTTGATATACAAATACATTGCCAAGTGATCACAACAATCAAGCTAATTAACATACCCATCACCTTGCTCTTTTCTTTTTCTTTTCTTTTTTTCTTTTCTTTTCTTTTCTTTTCTTTTCTTTCTTTCTTTCTCTTTCCTTCCTTCCTTCCTTCCTTCCTTCCTTCCTTCCTTCCTTCCTCCCTTCCTCCCTTCCTCCCTCCCTCCCTCCCTCCTTGCCTCCCTTTCTTGCAACAAGAACACGTAAGATCTACCCGCTTAGCATTTTTCAAATATACAATACAATATTGTTATGTGCAGTCACCATGTTGTGCATTAGATCCCCAGAACTTACTCATTGTGCATAACTGAAAGTTTGTACTCTTCGACCAACATCTCCCCATTTCTCCTTCCTTCCAGCCCCTTGCAATCACCATTCTACTCTCTGTTTCTGTAAGTTTGACTATTGTAGATTCTACACAGAAGTGATACGAGACAGTATTTGTGTTTCTGGATCTTGCTTATTTCATTTAGCATGATATCCTCCAGGTCCATCCATGTGGTCACAAATGAGAGGATTTCCTTCTTGTTAAAGAGGGTGTTGGACTTGTTACTTCCTGGTTTATAATAACCTTTCTGTGGCCCCCATTTGCAACATGAGGTCCAAAGCCCTGCCTGGTGTGGGCTCTTGCCATCCTTGCCTCCACCAACCTCCCTGCCCCTTGCATACTACCCGCCAGCCACCTTGCCCTTCCTTCTGGTCCTTCATAGAGCCAAGCTCTCTCTTGCTTCCAGGCCTCGGCATATGCTTTTCCCTCTGCCTAGAACATTCCTCTCTCATCCTCTTTGCCCAGCTAACTCACACTCATCCTTTTCTGTCCCCTCCATGCCCTTCCTTGAGAGAGTGCCCTTCCTTTTGTGCTCATACCTCTGTACCCACCCTCTCCTGCCTTGTAAGTATCTCTCTCTCTCTCTCTCTTTTTTGCCTGTCACCTTCATTAGACTGGGAGCTTCTAGAAGACTAGGACTTTGTGGCTTAATCATTGCATTTCCCCAGGGTCTAGCATAAGCATGCCCTGTCCCAGAGTAAGCTCTCAACAGACACAACATATAGCAACTCCTCCCTCATTTTCTGTGAGGAAACTGAGGCTGAGAGGAGGGAGCATAATTATGGGCAAGCAGCGGCTGGTGACAACCCTAGAACTAGAACCCTGAACCTCCCCCTCTGAGCCCAGAGCCCCTTCTGGCTTAATTGTTCAGAAACAGTCTCAGCAAATGTCATTTGGCCCAGGGAACACAGACCCCCAACCCAACAGATTGCAGGGGTATCTGGATCTCCCAACCTGTGATAGGTTGGATCTCCCAATCTCTGCTTGGGCTGCTCATCTCTCTCTGTCCAGAGCTGAGCGGAGCTGCGCAGTGTGGGAGCTGAAACGACAGATAAGCAGTACAGGTCCCTTCTCTCCAGCTCTTCCCGCTCTGTTCTGAAGCCCCCTGCCCCATTTCTGAGAACAGATTCTCACCCACCCCTTGTGCAGGTAAAGACTAAGCATTTGGGGGGCGCCTGGGTGGCTCTGTCAGTTAAGTGTCTGACACTTGGTTTCGACTCAGGTCATGATCTCGTGGTTCGGGAGATTGAGCCCTGTGTTGGGCTCTGTGCTAACAGTGTGGAAGCTGCTTGGGATTCTCTCTCCCTCTCTACCCCTCCCCTTGCTCATGCTCTCTCTCTCTCTCTCTCTCCCAAAATTAATAAACTTAAAAAACAAAAACAAAAACCTAAGCATTTTGCATTCCTCCTCACATTTTTACTGTGGAAGCCTGAGAGGACTGGCCTGGCCACCAATGGGCTGGAGCCGGATCCTACAGTCTCCCAAGAGAGCCAAGAGCCATTTGTTAAATTATCAAGAATTGATGGACCAGTTGTTAAATGGTTGAGAGCTGGAAATCTGCCTTGGTGGGAGTATTTACACCATAGAAATTCCCAAACACTACAAACCAGGACCCTCCCCCCAAAAGCCCATTGTTAAGCATTTATCAACACATCTCTGACTAGCTATCTTCCTTCCCCCTACCTACCACCTACGCTACCCCTGCTCCCTCCCCTCAACCAAGGCTGCTTGGGACTCACTCTGATCCCTTGCAAAGAGCTCATTTTCAAATCAGTGACCAGTTCTTGCACAAGGGGGCAGGGTAGAATGTAGTTAGAAGCATAAGCTTAAAGTCAGACCAATCTAGAGTGAATCCCAGTCCTGCCTACAAGTCGCGTGACCCGAGGCAGATTTCTTACCCTCTCAGCACCTCCATTTCCTCATCTGTAAAATAGAGATAATAATAACACACAGTGCATCCGACTGGGTTGTTGTTGAGAATTGATTAATGAGGAATAACCCCAGAAAAAAAAAACTCAGATATTATACACAAATGTTTCAGTGGAGCTAAAAATAACTTAAAGAATGTTATCTCTGCGTGTTCTGCAGAGGGAAACCTGAGAACAGAGCTGAGAAAGGACTTGTCCCAGGTACATTTCCTAGAAAATGGCAGAGCACAGCCTGCTTCTGTGTCTTCAGACCCCTTGTTGGTTGCTCTTTCCATTATTCCAAGTTGAGGGGGAAATGTGCTATGCTTGCATAGATCTCTGGCTCTTATTCACAAAAACTCAAAGCTGTCAGTAAAAATTAATCTATTCCAAGAGGGAGTATTATTTTGTTGGTGATGATGTTGCTATTTTTGCCTGCAAAAAAAAAAATGTGCCTTCTTATAACATCTTTTCAAAAAAACTTTTCAGTAAAGTTTTCCTGTTATGAGAATAATACATATGCATCATAGGATAATGGAAAATATTGAAACGTAAAAGGAAGAAAAAGCCATAATCACACAACCTAAAACCAATGAGCGTTTAACATTTTTATTTGGTAGGAGTGATTTTTACATAGTTGTGAGTATACTATAAATATGATTTTTACCCTTTTTTTACTCACACTGTGTTATTAGTTAGGATAAATTACACCAGCTGCTATAACAAAGATATCTCAGAATCTTAGTGCATTGACACAGTTAAAATTAATTTCTCTAATATGCAAAGTCCAAAATGGATGTTTCTGGTTGGTGAAAAGCCTTTCCATATGACGATTCATGAACCCAGGCTCTTCCATCTCAGGTTCTGTTCCTTAGGCCTCAGAGTTCACTTTTCAGCGAATCCAGTTGGCAGATGGGGGCAGTGAAGGAGCATGAAGGACATTATGGGAGGTTTTTACGAGCCAAATCTGGCACACCGTATGCCACTTCTACCCACATCCCCTTGGCTGGAACTATCACATGGTCACACACCTAACTATAAAGGGGGTTAGAAAGTGCAATTTAACCATGTGCCCAAGAGGAAAAGGAAATGGATTTGGTGAACAACTGGCCATTGTCTGGCACAATCACAAATCACTTTTTCCACTTTGCAAATAACTTTTTTGCAACGTTTGTAACAGAATGCTCAAGTGTGTGTAATTCAGATCGGCGCCCCTGGCATTCAGAATTGAGCTCAGCATCCCTGATACAGCCTGTAAGGTTCCACATGACCTTGCACCTCTCTGCCTTGCCAATCACATTCCCTGCTCATCTCCTCCTCAGGTGCCTCTTTCGGCTCCACCAGGATCTTCAGCAACTCTTGTTTCTCATCCTGTCTCCTTCCTTGGGAACTTCGCACTTGCAATCCCTCTTCCCAGGACCCTCTCTCCCTCACTCTTAGCTAACTCCTTCAGATCTTGGCACAAATGCCGCCTCTCCAGAAAAGCCCTCTTTGACCCCCACTCTAAGTTAGGTTCTTGCTGTAGTTCTCTCTCGTAGCACCCTGTTCTTTTCCTTCATCTCACTTAGTGTAGTTTGTGAATACATATTTATCAGTGCATTCACTGTTCAATGTCTACATTTCCTGCCACACTACAAAATCCACGCGATCTAGAACGGTGTTGACATTGCCCACCCTTCCTCGGGTGCCTGTCTAGCACGTGCCCAACAGGTGTTAGGTGGTAGTTGATTGAATGCATGTTATCATAATATCTCATAACGTGTCCATCACAGTTTACTTGGTGCTTGTTCTGTTATGTGGGCATTCTGTTCATTTCCGATATTTTGCTATTCTAAACAAGCCTGACTCTTGCATTGTAACTGGAAGGAAAGGATTTGGTCCTGCTTTTCTTGGCCCATCCACCCAACCATCTTCTCTTCATCTCTCTCCTCTCCCCTGCGCCCAGCCCTGCCTTAGGCTCGCTAGCTTTGTGACTGATCACCATTGGAACCCTTTGGACCATCAGATCACGGTCCCTCAGAAGGGTGGCTGTGGGACAGGCCACACCTCCCATCCTGCCCCTCCTCTTAGTTCCCTGCACACCCACTGCCAAAACTCAATAGATTCATCAAACTTTTCTCCAGGCTTGGACCTATAAAAAGCATTTTCATGTAAGAAAAGTAGTTCAAATAGAATGCAAAATATGACTTGTATTAGTCTAAGGCAGGCAGAAAAAAAGTATTTTTCACCTTTGTAGAGCACGTGGGTAGACATGCACAATTGTTTGATATTTCTCTTTTAATCGGCTGTCCTTTGGAAAACAGAAGGCACCTTCTTCAAGCAACTCTATGCCTTTTTAAAAATTGTTTTAATGTTTATTTATTTTTGAGAGAGAGAGAGACAGACAGACAGACAGAGTGTAAGTGGAGGAGGGGAAGAGAGAGACAGACACAGAATCCGAAGCAGGCTCCAGGCTCTGAGCTGTCAGCACAGAGTCTGACACGGGACTCGAATCCACAAACTGAGAGATCATGACCTGAGCTGAAGTCAGACGCTTAACTAATTGAGCCACCCCGGTGCCCCAGCACCTCTACCCTTGATGGAAAATCTGACCAGCATTCAAGCCCCAGTATTTTCTCCAAGTCCTCATGGTTCATTTGAAACCAGCGTTGTCCTGGTTGGAGGGCTGGCAGCAGAACAGTCCAAGGTGGGCTTGGATCATCTACGCAGACAGCAGTGCGCTGACCAGGATCTCCTGTCCCCCTTCGGTTTCCAACTCCTTAGAGATTCTGCTGCCTGTGTGACACGTCAGGGCACATCTTGTTCCCTCAAAGCACAAATGAAGCAGTCAGATGAGCATGCTTATTCACACCTCCCAGAGACCAATCAACTGCCAGGGACAAGAGTGTAGTTAGGGTCATATTAAAGATGGAAATTCTTCCCTAAATGCACATGACCTGCAGAAACTATGCCCCTTAGTGAGCCCAGGGCTCCAGGGGGTTAGGCTGAGATGAGCAAGTCTTCATTCTGTCCAGCCTCCAGCTCCAGCCCGACATCAGATCATGTCTGGGGCTGGGCATCCCTAGCCCCTGCTGTGAAATTGAAAGCAACCAAAAAGAAAGAAGAAAGAAAGAAAGAAAGAAAGAAAGAAAGAAAGAAAGAAAGAAAGAAAGAAAAAAGAGTTCCAATGTAGGACTTGACCCATACAATTCATAAACTGCTGTTGGAACAAAAAAAAAATTTTTTTTTTTTTTTTGGCAGAAGAGAGCAAGCAAGAATGCAATTGGGGAGAGGGGCAGAGGGAGAGAGAGAGAGAGAGAGAGAGAGAGAGAGAGAGAGAGAATCTCAAGTACTCAGTGTGGAGCTGGACGCAGGGCTCGATCCCATGACCCTTGCATCATGACCTGAGCCCAGACTCAAGAGTTAGGCTCAACCAACTGAGCCACCCAGGCGCTCCTGGAGTAAATCTCCCTCACTTAGTAGTGACACATTAAAGGTGAACAATGGAAACAATTTTTCTAAGACGAAGCTGCCGAATCCTGCTGCCTACTGAAATCCTTAGTGTACATTTCATTCACCACTGATTTTCCTGGGGGTTCTGAACTGACACCAGGTGAAATACTGCTAACTCCAATTCCCTGGAAGAATTATGAGTTACCCTTTATGTGCAGCAGCCCTGTGTTATGCCTTTTTCATAAATACCTTCCTTAATTCTCACAAACAATCCTGACGAGTAGGTATCGCACTTCCTATTTTTCAAATAGGAGAATTGATGCTCAGAAACACTCAGTGACTCTTCGGGGTCACACTGGGGGCAGTGTTGACTCTTGTCTGGTGAATGCTGAAAGGGAAGTTTTTTCCATGTGTTATCCTGTGCATTCTGAAGATTTCTCCAACAAAGAAATGCAGCTTTATTGCTCCTGATTCAACCTGAACTGTTTGTTTGGATCGACTTTTATGAAACAGACTGTTTTCTTTGACATTAGCAACATCTCTTTCAGGAAGAAAAAAAAAAATTCCTTGTAAATGATCCACTTGGTGGCTTTACTTCCATTATTTTATTTGCATTCCAAATCTGCTCTGTGGTCATTCTTTATGAACTCCTCAGAAGTTAGACTCCATTATCAATCAGCATGCCGTCAAGAAAACAGAAACCACTTCAGGCATTTCAGAGGGAGATTTAATACAGGGAACCGGTTACAACTTTGTTGAAAAGGATGGAGGAGCAAAACAGGAAGGTGCTGTCCCTGGAGATAAGTATTTACAGAAACTACTAAGCCCCTTGGGCTGCAGGAACAGAAGGGATATGGTATTAGCACTGCCTCTGAAATGCACAAAGTGATTTCTATTTTCTAGACTGCATGCTGATTGATAATGGATTCTAACTTCTGAGGAGTTTTAAGAATGACCCCAGAGCAGATTAGGAATGCAAATAAAATAATGGGGACCCAAGGACACTGGCCTCTGAGGCTCTTACTGCTGCTGTTTCTGCTACTGTGGAGACCCCACCACTGGCCACTGAGCAGTCAGCTCAGAGCCCCCCTGCCCCCCGCTGCCAGTTCAGGGATGCTGGGGTCCACAGACACCTGCAGTCACTCAGAACTCCTGCTGCTACAGCCAAAGCAGGAAAAATATAGCTTTTCCCTTATGCATACTTTCTAATCTCTTGTGAATGCCTCTCATTAGCAGAACCTAAATGGAAACCAGCTGGCAGGAGATGGTGGGGAATGTGGTTTCGGACTTTGGGTCCCTGCAGCACAGAGGAGGATATAGACTGTGAGCCACCAGACAGAACTCGGCCACCATGCCAGCCAGAACTACCCAATTCCGTTGCTTTGGAATGCAGCACGTCACAGGAACTGGTCTCAAGCGCACGTGATGATCCTCAGTTATAGCCTTGGGATCACACACGATGAAAGCTTAAAGAGAGTCACGGCGTTTATATAGACATAAAGAATATGTGTGTGGGGAGAAGAGCAAGACAAATCCCTGCTCAAGCTGGGCTTTAAGAAAGGCAAAGCCAGCCCAGCCTCCTGGCTGAAATGCCAGGCCACAGTGAGGCTGAAGCAAGGGCTTTACTCAGAACCCATCGCCTCTGTTCCCACCGTCTTCTCATGCAGGCTCCTTCAGGATGCAAGAAAGACATAGTCCCCATGACCTTTGGTGGCAGGTGTCTTAGGTCGGGTTGCCCAGGAAACAGATTCTGAGACAAAGATCTGCATACAGGAAGTTGATCAGGAACCAAACCTGGGAGGGAGGAAGTGAAGCAGGATTGGGCAAAGGGACAAGTTGAAATTGATCAGCTGTAACCATGACCTTAGCCATCCCATGGGGGCTTCTGGATCCCATGCTCCTTCACAGTTGCCCAGAATTGATGAAGGGGGTAGAACTGTGTCCCTTCACATTGACCATTGGATGTCAGCTGCCCCCCAGGGAGGGGGCATGACTGCCATTGGCACAGCTCCATTGGGGTGCTGGGCAACTCAGCAGCAGCCAAGATGCCTGACAGCTGAGGAAATGAGTGCCTTCTTCCCAAGGGGGCACTAGGACAGTACTCCACAGTGTCGACCCAGACAGAAAGCAGGTGGGAGTCCACTAGTGTTCAGGCCACAGTGTCCAGCCACCCTGGTGGTGCACTCTGAGCTGGCAAGAGACAGAATCGGGTCCTCATGCTAGCCTGAGCCACTGTCACCACACACCGCGATGACCGGCTGCCAGAGCCCAAGTTTCTCTGTGTCCTTGTTTCCATACTACCATCCATTCTCTATCCAGCTGCCAGATCGATCTGCTCAACCCTTACATCAGATCACAGTACAGCTTTGCTCAGCCTCCCCACACCCGGGGCTCTTCCCTGTGCTTAAAATCCCCTCCAGAGCCTTCCATGGCCTCCAGGTCGGATGTGACCTGGCCCTGCCTACCTACCCGCTCCCTTGCTGTGCTCCCCCACCCTGGCCCTTTCTGTTCCCGCCCTGATTCTGCCCTTCCCCTGGAGCATCTCCCTCTTGTCTTGCAGCCTTCAACTCTTCTAGAAGCTCTTCAGTGAGGTCTTTCCTGACTGTGCAATAGACCTCTGCCCTCGCCCAGCCACTCCCTCTTATTTTCTTCATGGCGCTCTTCACTAACTAAAGTCATCTTGTTCATTTAGTGGCAAACTTGTTTTATTTGTCTCTCCTAATCAAATATAAATCTCTCCAAGGATAGGAATCAGCACCTAGAAGCTAAGAACCTGGCCCAGAATAGGCAAACTTTTGCGGAAAGACACCTATTGGGCAGAATTTCGTGAAAATCACCTGATTGGTATGTGGGCTTCCTTGTGTCCATGTGTCTTTGTGTCTTATTGACATTGACTTGGCTGGGATAGTGCCCCCCACCCCTGTCAGCCATGGGCAGGGTAACACAACTGGCTTTAGTGGTCAGACCCAACATGTGCCATGGTAACTCCTTCAGGAAAGAATCAGATGGCACATCTTCCTCAGAAGGGGGCTTCATGGAGCTTCCTGGCTTCTTCTCTGCACAGACCCTCTAAATAGCCCGTTATGTATCTGTGTGTTCTACACCACCCATTGGCTCATGTGGTTGGAGAACTCAGTCACTTGGGGGCTGATGTTTCTGAGAGGTGAGGACACCTTGGACCCAGATCCAACAGTTTATCCCTTTGACAGATGGAATCATATGCTATGGAAAATCCTTGCCTATGGGTTGGAAAGCTTCCTGGTACTTTAAATCTTTTTTATTAAAGCTCTCTGCTATTAAACATCTTTCAATAAGAATTACTACTGCCATTTACTGAGCACCTGCTGTAGGTCAGGAGCTGTGCTAGGTCCATAGCTCCGTGCTCAGGAATTTGCCCGAGGGGGCACTGTCCAGGTTTGTGATACTTGGACACTGGCCTCCTTCCATTGCATTACCTGAGACAGAAGGAGGAGCTACTGTTAGTAAAAATAGTTGTTGTGAAAAAAACTAAAATGTGACAGCTCTTACTTCAAAGATGGGGTAATTAGTTTTGTTTACAAAGTAAAGGGAGGTTCTCATCCCTACCTCATACTCCAATCGAGTGTCATTCTGTCCAAGTTTCGAAGACCATTTCAGTATATACTTTTTCATTTAACTAATAGAGATTCTGCAGCTATATTAAAAGCTGTAAGTCATCAAGACAGTATAGTACGGGCACAAAAACAGACACATGGATCAATGGAACAGAATAGAAAACCCAGAAATGGACCCACAACTCCTATATGGTCCACTAGTCTTCAACAAAGCAAGAAAGAATATCCAATGGAAAAAAAGACAGTCTCTTCAATAAATGGTGTTGGAAAAATTGAATGGCTACATGCAGAAAAATGAACCTGGACCACTTTCTTACACCATACACAAAAATAAATTCAAAATGGATGAAAGACCTAAATGTGAGACAGGAAGCCATCAAAATCCTAGAGGAAAAAGCAGGCAGCAACCTCTTTGATCTCAGCCACAGCATCTTCTTACTAGACACATGGCTGAAGGCAAAGAGAACAAAAGTGAACATGAACTATTGGGACTTCATCAAGATAAAACCTTCTGCACAGCGAAGGAAACAATCAACAAAACTAAAAAACAACCAATGGAATGGGAGAAGATACTAGCAAATGACATAGCTGATAAAGGGTTAGTATCCAAAATCTGTAAAGAACTTATCAAACTCAACACCCAAAAAACAAATAATCCATTAAGAAATGAGCAGAAGACATGAATAGACACTTTTCCAAAGAGACAGCCAGATGGCTAACAGACACATGAAAAGATGCTCAACATCACTCATCATCAGGGAAATACAAATCAAAACCATGATGAGATACCACCTCACACCTGTCAGAATGGCTGAAATTAGCAACACAAGAAAAACAAGTTGGCGAGAATGGAGAAAGGGGAACCCTCCTGCACTGGTGGTGGGAATGCAAACTGGTGCAGCCACTCTGGAGAATAGTATGCAGGTTCCTCAAAAAGTTAAAAATAGAGCTACCATACAATCCAGCAATGGCACTACTAGGTATTTACCCAAAGGATACAGAAATACAGATTTGAATGGTACAAGCACCCTGATGTTTATAGCAACATTATCAACAATAGCCAAACTATGGAGAGAGCCCAATGTCCATTGACTGATAAAGGAATAAAGAAGATATATATGTATGTATGTATGTATGTATGTATGTATACATACATGTATATATACAAATGTATATGTGTATATGACATGGTATTTGTCAGAAAAAGACAAATACCATTATGGTTTCCCTCATATGTGGATTTTTAAATAATTTTTTATGTTTATTTTTAAAATTTTTTTTAATATTTGTTTATTTTTGAGAGAGAGAGAGACAGAGCGCCAGCAGGGGAGGGTCAGAGGAGACACAGAATCTGAAGCAGGCTCCAGGCTCTGAGCTGTCAGCACAGAGCCTGACGTGGAGCTCGAACCCACGAGCTGTGAGAGCATGACCTGAGCCGAAGTCAGACACTTAACCAACTGAGCCACCTAGTCACCCCTATGTTTATTTTTGAGAGAGCAAGCACACGAATGGAAAAAGGGCAGAGAGAGGGAGACAGAGGATTCGAAGTGGGCTCTGTGCTGACAGCAGAGAGCCCGATGCAGGCTCAAACTCACAAAATGTGAGATCATGATCTGAGCAGAAGTTGGACACTCAACCGACTAAGCCACCCAGGCGCCCCGAAATTTAAGAAACAAAACAGTTGAATATATGGGAAGGGGGGAAAAAGAAAGAGAGAGAGAAACCATGAGAGACTTTTAATGATAGCGGGTTGATAGAGGGAGGTGGGTGGGGGATGGGCTAGATGGAGGATGGATATTAAGGAGGGCATTTGTTGGGATGAGCACTGAGTGTTGTATGTAAGTGATGAATCACTGAATTCTACTCCTGAAATCAATATTGCACTGTATGTTAACTAACTAGAATTTAACTACAATTTTTTTAAAAAGATTCTGCAAAATTTGTCCACATTTTATACCTACAAGTGTTTGGAGTTCTTCAAAGCTTGGCAGGAGATGGGTAAGTTAGATCTCCACCTTTATCAAAACACGAAATGTCCTCTTGTCCACACGGTCTGCATCTTTCCAGCTGTGCAAAGTGGTCTATTTGCATAAAAGTGATCCTTTCAGAAGATGTTCTGTGCTTTTCAATCATCCCTAGAAATAAAATCACAGCTCCTGTCTCACCTTACGCTGAAATGTTTTCACACTTCAGGGAATTACTTGCCATCACCTGAATATGGAATTCAGTTGGCATTAGTTTCAAAATGATACTACTTTCAGCTGTCTACAGGATTTCAAAAAGGTGTCAAAGTGGCCTTAGAAGGTGTTTCTCGTTCTGAGAACAGGTTGAGTGATTCTCTTTGTTGCAAAAGCCGCAGGGCCTCAGACTTTGGGTTTCCACCAAAGGAAGATCCTTTTTGGTGCTTTCTCCCGAGAATTGAGTGGAAACCAAAGTATTGTCTGTGCTATTACTTGATGAAGCAAGAGCATAGTGAGAGTAAAGCAGTGTCTCTTTAAAACAATTTCTTTTTCTGGGGTGCCTGGGTGGCTCAGTCGGTTGAGCGTCCAACTTCGGCTCAGGTCATGATGTCGCGGTCTGTGAGTTTGAGCCCTGTGTCGGGCTCTATGCTGACAGCTCGGAGCCTGGAGCCTGCTTTGGATTCTGTGTCTCACTCTCTCTCTGCCCCTCCCCCGCTCATGCTCTGTCTCTCTCTCTCTCTCTCTCTCTGTCAAAAATAAATACACATTAAAAAAATTTTTTAAACAATTTCTTTTTCTAATTGCATGTTAATGGAAAGATAGGAAAGAATTTATTTCTGGAATAGGAGCAACATGCTGTAGTGAAATGGCATGGGCATTAAAATCAAACTCAGATCTGACTCCCAGCAGCCTCACTTACAGTGAACCTAATATAGAGTGCATAACCTCTCTTGGTCTCAGTTTCTTGGTCTGTAAAATGAGGATCATCCCCCTTTCCACTCAAGCTTGTCAAAAAGATTCATTGATAGAATGTGTCGATTTCCTGCACAGTTACTGAATTTTGATGGGTCATGGGTCTTGGCCAAGGGGAGACCCCACCCGCTCTTCATGTCCCCGATTTATTTAGCCCAGCATATGGAAGCCCGGTATCAGCCAGCAAGGCAAATACAGCAGATGATGCTGTGTGTAGCCCCCGGGGTCCCTAATGAGGGATGCTCAGCTGCCTGTGACACAAGGCAGGTCTCACTGGCTCAAGAAGCTTAATTTTGTGCTGCCCCATAGCCCATTTATAATTGGGGCTGATGTCACCCCTCAGGAAGAACTTACAAAAACATTCTCTATCCTTAGTAAGAAATACGAACCAACCTCCAGCCCCCTTCTGGTCCTCACGCCAAACAGTCTGAGCAGAGTCGCCTTAATGGGTAAGGCACAGGCGCAGAGTCGGGGCCAGGCTCCAAGGGCCTCATCTCCGCCTCCATCTTTCCAGCACCCTGGAAGACCTTGTCCCAGGATAACAGGACACATGGGTGTTTAATGGATAATCATGATAATAACAATGATGCATATCTCAGCTTTAATTCACGTGTGTTGTTTTCATTATTGATTTTGTGCTCTTCAGATGAACCAGATAAAGTCACAACCGGTTTTAAAACAATTAGTTTAATTTTGCCTCTGCAGTCTAGCGGGAACCTATTTTTTTCAATATTAATAGTCACATTGTACGATTTATGAATTTCAGCTGAGATCCATAGTGTCTGAGCTAATATGGCATTTCTCTTTTATTTTCGTTTGTTTTGTTTTTAGGGTCAAGTTGTGTTCCGGAATGGGGAGAGGATGGGGACCATTAAATTTACTCAATTTCAAGGTAGGCTTTTTGATGCTTATTCTTTCTAGTTGATGAGTTCTTATATGGGGATGTTGTGTTTCTGCAATAAAATACATCAAAAGAAATGAAAGTATGATGTTCCAGATAAGAGAGAGTAGAGTCAGTAGAAAACACTTCTCTGTGAAAACATTAGTTTCAACTTATTTAGAATATTTTTCTCAACTGCGTGACTTCTCAGGCTATTCAGTCTTCCCACATGACTCTGAGAGGCTCGTGAAAGTATAGAGAGTGGGGGTCAAGCCCGCTCCAGTATTCTGAGAAAGCTTGCATTGTTTTTTTGATTATAGAAATTTTCAAACAGACCCTAAATTTGAGAGAATTGCATAATAAACCCTGTGTACCCATCACCTGACTTCAACCATCATCCGCGTTTTGCTAATCTTGCTTTATCTGTACTCACCCACCTCACCCTTTTTTTTTTCTGTAATGTTTAAAACAGCTCCCAGACATTATCTCATTTCAATCTATAAATACTGCAGTATGCATTCCCAGTAGATAAGGACCTTTCAGAACATAACCACGATACTATTAGCCCACCTAAAACATTTAACAAAGTTTTTTTTTAAGTTTATCCATTTTGAGAGAGAAAGAGAGGGAGCACAGAAGCAGGGGGAGGAGCAGAGAGAGAAGAGAGAGAATCCCAAACAGGTTCCACACTGTCAGCCAGACTCGGCTTGATCTCACTAACCGTGAGATCATGACCTGAGCTGAAATCAAGAATCAGACACTTAACCGACTGAGTCACCCAGGCACCCCTGACAATGATCCTTAGTTGAATCTTAGACACTTCTAGTCTATGTGGATTCTCTGATTTTCTCCAAAAGGCCTTTACAGTGTGTGGGAGAATCCACACAAGGTCCACTCGTTGCATCTGGTTGATATCTCTTTTAACCCATAATCATCCCCCACGTGCTTGTTATAGGTCATTTTTTTTAAGAAACTAGGTCATTTTTTGGATTTTTCTGTTGTCCGTGTTCGAAGGGGTTCAGAAACCTTCCAGACCACGTTCCTCATGTAAGGTAGAAGTGGAGGCCCCGAGAGGGGTTGGGGCTTGTCAGAGAGTACAGGGCATCTGTGGGAGTGGGACTGGGCTTTCCTCCAGGTAGACACCTCCGTCAGTCATCAGCAGGTTTGTTAGCCAAAACCACTAGATGCACTGTTCTTTACCGCAGTTTTTTTTTAGCATCTGGATGTTTCTGGAAAATCCAGAAACAAGAGCAGTGCCTTCTGCGTCAGATCCCAAAGTCATCCAAGGGAAAGCAAAAAGTGAAATCGAGTTATTCAGGTTCATTCAGACAAATCCCACCGGATTGAGATCAATGAGGAGAGGTGTTTGGTACTATGGCTCCGTAATTCAATCTTCTAGACTCACCCATTCGTCTTCTGATGGCAGGTAATTGAAACGCATGTCAGCTCCCTGGCATGCACAAAAGATGTAATTTTCGGCAAATGTAATTATTTTCCCATTTGTTAGTCTTGCTTCTTCATTGGTTGAACCAAGTAAGCATCTTGGCAAAGATGCTTCCTTTTTTTTTCTTTTTTTGAGTGATTGTAACTAAATTCTCTTGTCACATTTCCAGTTCTCAAATTATATCATTCTGGGAGAATATTTTATAAAATATTGATTGGCTGATCACAGCTACAAGTGCGTGCCAATTTTATTGCCTTTTTTTTTTTCATATGTTAGGATAAGGCACCAACCCCAGTGACTAGTTTTAGGCATTTGTAAGGAAAGCAGAGGAGCAAACAGAAGTTCAGAGGTGGGTCTGACCCACCTTAGCTCAAGTCCATATAGCACATCAGGCAAGTGACTTCACCTGTGTGGAGTTCTCATCTGTAAAATAGGAATATAATCCTATTTACCTTCTTGGAATATGGGAAGAACTCAATGAGATAACACATAGAAATATGTGCACGTATTTCTTGCTCAGCAAGTAGTAGCAATTATGATTAGCACTATGTCAAAAATTATGACACTTTTCTGGGGCAAATCCAGATTTTCTTGGTGTGTTGAAACCCCCCCAGGTGCCTTTCCATCTGCCTGCCCTTTATAGCTTTTCCCCACACTTAGCCATATGTAGGATGTCAGACAGGGAAAGGTCTTAGAGATGATCCCACTCCACTACCTCATGGTGTAAATGGGAAACTGAGGCTCAGGGGAGGGAGCTGTTCTGCCCAGGGACACAAGCCAGTTAGTGGCAGAGCTGAGACTGGACCTCAGCTCCCCCTCCTTGTGCTCACATGCACACCTCTGCCTGTTTTCCCTTCACATTTGTGTCCAGTTTTTTTTTTTTAATTTGTTTAATGTTTTATTTATTTTTGAGAGACAGAGAACATGAGCAGAGGAGGGGCAGAGAGAGAGGGAGACACAAAATATGAAGGAGGTTCCAGGCTCTGAGCTGTCAGCACAGAACCCGACGTGGGGCTCGAACCCACAAACTGTGAGATCATGACCTGAGCCAAAGTTGGATGCTTAACCGACTGAGCCACCCAGGTGCCCCTGTGTCCAGTTTTTATTGAACATCAGAGCTGGGCCTGCAGAGACTCCTGTTTATACAGGTTTTTTCTCATATAATTTATTGTCAAATTGGCTTCCATACAACACCCAGTGCTCATCCCAACAAGTGCCCTCCTCAATGCCCATCTCCCATTTTCCCCTCTCCCCCACCCCCAACAGCCCTGTTTGTTCTCTATATTTAAGAGTCTCTTATGGTTTGCCTCCCTCTCTGTTTGTAACTATTCTTTTCCTCCTTCCCCTCCTCCATGGTCTTCTGGTAAGTTTCTCAAGATCCACATATGAGTGAAAACATATGATATCTGTCCTTCTCTGACTGACTTATTTCACTTAGCATAATACCCCCCAGTTCCATCCACGTTGCTGCAAATGGCCAGATTTCATTCTTTCTCATTGCCAAGTAGTATTCTGTTGAATATATAAACCACATCTTCTTTATCCATTTATCAGTTGATGGACATTTAGGCTCTTTCCATAATTTGGCTATTGTTGAAAGCACTGCTATAAACATTGGGGTACGAGTGCCCCTATGCATCAGCACTCCTGCATCCCTTGGGTAAATTCCTAGCAGTGCTATTGCTGGGTCATAGGGTAGATCTATTTTTAATTTTTCGAGGAACCTCCACACTGTTTTCCAGAGCAGCTGCACCAGTTTGCATTCTGTATGGGTTTTTTAAAAATATTTACTTATTTTTGGGAGAACACAAGCAGGGGAGAGGCAGAGAGAAGGGTGACAGAGGATCCGAAGTGGACTCTGCGCTGACAGGCTGACAGCAGCAAGCCTGATGTGGGGCTCGAGCTCATGAACCACGAGACCATGACCTGAGCCAAAGTCAGATGCTCAACCGACTGAGCCACCCAAACACCCCTGTTATATGTTTTTAAAACATAGATCCTGTTGATAGAGGGATTCTGTTATTTGGGGGCTGAAATGAGCCACTAGAATGCTGGGGGCATGTTCGTGTCAGCACAAGAGTTCATTTTCCAAATGTAAAGGGTCTCAGAGGTGCACTGTCTGCCTGGATGGAGGGGCATTGCATTATTGAATAGGCTGACCACCTGAAGGGTGCCTGGTTATCATCTGGGAAACTGAGGCCCGGACAGGGGAAGTGACTTGGCTGGGGCAGACCCATCCCATGGTGAGGTCATTCCTTCTAGTCTCTGGCCCCATGCTTCCCTGGGCTGGTCCACACAATGTTTTCTAGGACTTTCCAGGATTTGCCCATAGGATGGGCCTGCCTCTTATCCTGGATTACCCACTCTTAGATCTCCACTGGCCTTTCAAAAAGGCTTCTAAATGGGACCACCATGTTTTTTTCTGCCGTGTCCTTCACGCTGACTCTCTCCCTGTCTGCTTCTCTCTCCCTTACTCCTGCCTTGTATTTAGAGGGGACAGTGAACAACAGGGCTTACTTCAGAGCTTGGCTCAGACAGCCAGCCCCAGCAGTGGGGCCTCTCTTTGCAGGGGCTGCTTCAAGACTCACACTCAGGCTGTCTCAAAGCCCACTAACCTGATCTTGTAAGATGGCCCATCACACCCTTCCTCTGAAGACCTCACGAGATGCTCTTTCAGCTCCTTGTTTGTGCAGAGCTCCTGGTGCCTTCCAGACTCTTGTACCTACCATAAAGGAAGCATTTTGTAGGAGGCTCTGTGTTTGCAAAACTAAAACACGAGTGAGTTGGAAATGGGAGGCAGCTTTGGAGAGAAGACTAAAAGGGGAGTCAATAAACCGTCCTCCTGCACTTTCTGATTCCAAAGCTGTAAAGTTGGTAGGACAAATGCCTGGAATTTGGTAGGCCTCCAGTACAAGTTTATTGAATTAATCTGGGAGCAAAAGACCTGGATTCAAGTCCTGGCTCTGAAACTTAGCAGCAGTGTAACCCTGGGCAAGTCACTTTGTCTCCCTAGGCCTTAACTTAATCCTCTGGAAAATGGGATGGCACTAATGCCAGCCCTTGCCCAGTTGGAGTGGGGAAAGGGCCACATGAGATCTTGCTCTATAAATTCTCAAGAGCTGGGAAGCTAGTCACATTCCTGACGCAGTGCCTGGCTTCTGGCCAGCTCTTGGTAATGCTCACTGGATTAGCTGGTGATAGGACTTGTGGAAATTTAAGAACATCTTCATTTACTTGTGGTTTGCAGCGACTTGTCTCACAAACAGCAGTTAGCCTTGACAGCAGAGGGAACCAAAGCTAATTCAAGATGGTGGCCATTGTTGCATCAGCCTGGAGAAACTACCTCTTTTGTAAAGTTAGGAATGCTGGGTAAACAGAACTGTTCTAAAATAACGTGCCAGGGTTAGATTCATGGCCTCCCTTGAGACGGAGGCATTTTTAATCCAGGAGAGGCTTCAGATCCCTACGAATGATCTCTCCATTTACTTCGTTTTCAAGGGTTCCCAGAGCTTTTAACTGTCAACAGGACAATCGTAGAGTGTAGATGGTGGATGCCATCAGTGACACATCCATACTCCCTGAGCATCCATTATTTCCAAAGAAATAGCTCATTAAAGGCACCTGAACCCCTCACCCTGTGCAAGGAGAAGGCCAGACGTCCAGGGAGTTAGCCCTTCCAGGGACAGCCTTGCACCAAGGAGGAGAGAGAAGCAGAGGATAAACCTCTCAGTAGCCTTCCCTCTTGGGTGGGGAAACTGCAAGGTATGTTCTGCTCTGTCTCTGGGGGTCCCCAGTGGGATTTTGCCTCAGCTGCCCACCCAGAAACCTGCTCATTAATGCCCCTTTACTGGCTCCCTTCCCTTCCCTGTCTCACCTCCCCCACACCCCTTCAAGGTGCCCTAGGATCACCTCTCCAGTAAATTCCATGCCCTCTTACTCTTGCCTCGGGCGCTGTTCTGAGTGAGCCACCTGTGGTCAGAGCAGGAGTTAGCGTCCTGTTGGCCGCACACCTTGGGTGGAGTGGGGGGCCAAGGCCCGGACTCCTTTCAGTTCCACATTCACCCACCCTCCCCCACGCTGTCGCTGACTTTCATGAAACCACGTGGAGAGGAGGATGAATGCCAGGGAATTGGCTTCTTTTTTCTCTCAAGAGAAGAAAGAATCCATGTTCCTGCCGAAGTCTAAACACGGTTGGGAGTTTGCAGCAGGGGAGGAAGTCGAGTGAAGCCATGATTAGAGCCTTGTTTGTGCTCTTCGGCAGCTCTGAGCATCTGTGTGCTCCACTCGCTGGCCCTGCCTTCATTAGGCCTGTTTGTCAGAGTCACAGCAAATGACGATGTGCTCGAGTTTCACACGGCTTCTGTGCAACATAAAGGGCTCAGACTTTGGACTTTTATGTTTCGGCACCTGATTTGAAGGGCTGGGGTCTTGCATCACGCCAATGGCATAAATGTCATTTGGAAGGTACTTAGTGAAATGTGGGCTCGTCCTCCCCGCTGGCAGCCATTAATTACCTTTAGGTCTTTGGGGTAAGAGATATGGTTCTATGCAGTGCGCATTTCCTGAGCACCTGCCAGGCGCTTTACCAAGTCCTCTGAGGGAAGCCAAGTTGAATAAGGTACGGTCCCTGCCTCCCAGGGGCTTCGTGATTTCTCGGGCAGAGAGCCAGGACGATAAAAGTGGGAAGATGATTTCCCAGAACCTACTAGAAAACTTTCAGAGCTAGTCTGGCCCTTGTTTGAGATGCTCGAGGCTGGTTTTTAGTATCAAGGAGTGTGTCGTAGCTCCCTCCACCCAGCCGTGGGTCTGGAAAGGCCAGTTGGTTGGACTGCCGCTCGCCTTGGTATAATTAAGATGGAGACATAGTCCACTAACCTGCAGGATACGGTGCGGAGCTGTGGGTCAGCAAGAATGGAAGGACACACGTGTATGTGGGCTCCTTGACGCTGGAAGCCTGACTCTGACACTGCCCAGCCTTTGTGATGCAGGCTTACCTTTCAGAGAGCCCAAGAAAGGTAGCCTGGAAGACAGAATTATTAACAGACCTTGTGTTTCATTGAGCTATAGACGCTCCATGTTGAAGGGAGCCCTGACTCTCTTTTGCAGCATTACCTCTACTTAAATGCCTCCGGTGATGGGGAACTCATCTCCTCATATGGAGAAAGTCTATGAGGGGCGCCTGGGTGGCGCAGTCGGTTAAGTGTCCGACTTCAGCCAGGTCACGATCTCATGGTCCGTGAGTTCGAGCCCCGCGTCAGGCTCTGGGCTGATGGCTCAGAGCCTGGAGCCTGTTTCCGATTCTGTGTCTCCCTCTCTCTCTGTCCCTCCCCCGTTCATGCTCTGTCTCTCTCTGTCCCAAAAATCAATAAATGTTGAAAAAAAAAAAATTAAAAAAAAAAAAAAAGTCTATGAGTGTTCGAAGTCTATGCCTCTTCATCACTAGCTAGGTGCTGTGGCTTAATCTCTCTAAGCCATCATTTTCAGCATTCAGTTTAAAATAGTAAAACTAAAGGAGATCACTTTCTTTGCCTTGAGTGATGGTGACAATTCGATGGTGTGAAGCTATGAACAGTTCGGTGACTGGCACAGAGAAGGGCCATGGCAACTGTAACCCCAGATTTGCCCCCCCCCCCAGAATTTCTTGAGAAAAGTAAGATCTTCCTCCCTTAGGACACATTTCATGTTCCTCATTTCATGGGACATTGTTATCATTGGTCCAGGAAAGCCCCTCTCTGTTTGTCTATGCCCTTATCTCTAGCATTTGTTCTTATCCTGCACTCCCGCCTCCCCCAGGAAAGGGCAAACACTCTGAGTGTTTTAATGCATATATTGTGTTGATATGTCCTCACAAAATGTGGATTGATGTCTTGAATGCATATATTTTGATTTATATCAATGCAACTGGATTATATATCTTTTTCTGTTTCTTTCTCTTTCTTTTTTTTCCTCCCACTCAGCACTTTCTTTTTGGAGATGCTTCCATGTTTCTATGTGAACATCTGAGCCATGACTTTCACTGATCATTCCATGGGGTGCATTCATGCTTTACCCATCCATTCTCCCAGTGATAGACACCCAGGCCACCTTCAGCTCCCTACCTATATAAATAACAAGTATCCCCTTATGAACCCAACTGGGCATTTATTTAGGACAAATGTCCAGGAGCAGAACTGTTGGATGGGGAGGTGGGTGAACACTAAACATGCCTAAGATCTGCCAAATGGCTCTTTCAATACCCACACCCGTCTCCACTGCCACCAGCATGGAGATTCCTGTGTCCCTCCTCCCACAAGTACTTGCCAATCCCTGGCTCTCTCATTTTCTGTCCATCTAAAGGAAAAAGTAATATCATATTGTGGTTTTAAATATCATTTCTCTGTTAACTAATGAGGTTTGGGCATTTCTTCCCGTGTTTATGGGCCATTTGTTGATTATGACCACTTTTATTTTGAGAAAACTGTCTTTTCCTTATTAACTTGCTAGAGATCCTTATATATTCTAAATCTTAGTTTCCTTTTACCTTTAGGCTTTGTAGATATCTTCTCTAATTCAATCACTTGTCTATAAAGTATTTGTTGAACAGAAGTTCTTAATTTTGATTTGGATGAATTCCTTTTTCTCCCATATGGTTTGGGCTTTTGAGGTTTCTAAAAAATCATTTCCTGGCACCTTCATGCCAGGTCCTGACTGGATTTAAGGGGGTGCCGAGCTGGGTAAGATGCATCCATGCCCTCAGAGAGCTCCTGATCCAGTGCGCACAGACACAGAACCTCAAGTGCATACGACATGTGGTGAGGACATTCAGAAGAGGGGCAATTGGCTCCACGTGACAGATTCCAGGAAGGCTACCTGGGAGATGTGGCACCTGAGATAAATTCTGAAGGGCCAGTGGGAGCTAGCCAAGAAGAGAAGAAAAAAGATATTCTAGGTGCAAATAACCTATTGTGTTTGTATGTGTCCTGTGCGTCCCCTGCTACTTAGCTTTTGTCCGGCCCAGTTTACCTAAGTCCATAGACAAATCTGCCCTTAGCAGGGTTATTATATTCCCAGGCCATTTGACCAGTGTCCACCTGGCCTGTTAAAAATTTCCAACCAAAGGTCACTGACATTAATTTGTTAAAAACGTGGCAGCGGCATATTGTTTGTGAA